>NC_088920.1:24695000-24937500 GCF_038396675.1 Hydra vulgaris
CAATTTTATATTTTTTTATCACATAATATGAAAAGTAAAGTTTTTACTTTAAAAATATAAACCAGAAAAAAAATTTACAGCTTATTTGTTTAAGTTAAACTATCCTGTTAAAATAATACTTATTAGTTGGTTAAATTGCAACTTTTAAACAATTAACTTAATTATCTATGATCATTTATGAATAATTATCTATGTTTATTTATTAAGCCAGAAAAAGAGGCAATTTTTTGATATTATATAGTAGTAAGTTATCGGTATATGAAACTGTATTTTAGTTTATAATAACAAAAGTAATAATTTTTAATTTAGATTTGACAGATACTTATTTACATTGTATGAATGTATTATAAAATCAAAATAAAAATTTAAATGTTTTTATAAGTATATATAACACGAGGCTATGAAATTTGCACTTAAAAGAATTGCTTTTGATTGTCATTCAAATTATATTATTGTTTCAGAACTAATGAAATAAAAAAGGATAACAATAATATATGATCTTTAAGCTGAAAGTGATTCATGATCAACAGCGTATAGCAAATTTTAATCGTAAGCGAGCATAAAAGCTTTCAAGCGAGCAAAAAAGCTTTCGAAGCGAGCAAAAAAAGCTTTCAAGCGAGCTATAAAAGCAATCAAGACTGAAATCTCGTAACTTAATTAAATGTTTCTATTTCTATCAGGTGGTTAATTTGTCATAAAAAGTAAAAAAAAATTTTCTATGTATACTTTAAACGGTTTTCTGCCGCTTCGCGACTTCCTTATTAAGGTAATATTATCGTCAGCTTTTTTAATAATATAAAGTGCAAATTAAAAATGCAACTGTCATTTGCTTAAATAAATGCACTGTAAATGTTTTCCCTTAGTCTAGGTTACCTAAACAGAAGTATCCAATGAGCTATCGTTTTTCGTTTTCATTAATTTTTTCCATTTTCTTCACATAATTTTATTTGCAAATTTCGAATTATTTAAATGAATCAGTATCAGATAATAAAAAAAGATTTTCAAGAAAATATGATTCACTATAAACTGCCTAAATATTCGAATTTGTTTGCGAGTTTTAAACGTTCGAATTTTGTGCAGACTTTTTGTTACCCCGTGTTATGCACATATATATATTCATATATAGATATATTTATATATATATATATATTCAAGATATATAAATATTAATATATCTATATATATATATTTACATACATTATCTTAACTTAGTAGTAGTTTTTGATATAGTTAGTTCATCTCCAGTTTACCAGATGTTTAAATTTTGCCAACATGATCAAGTTGCTTTTTCTTTTATTTCAATATTTATTGTTTAAGTAATTGTCATAAACAGTTGTTCACAACTTATTTAAATAAACCAAAATGAAATTGTTGCATGATCATTCAATCATTAAACTTGAAATTAAAATGTCAATATGATTAAATCGGACATTAGTATTGCTAGTATTCTTAAAATTTTCCATTTTCAATTATATTCTTTAAATGAAGCACTTTAAAAATTTCGAAAAATACTTTATAAATAACCAAATGATAACTTACAGTTTCATGGCTTAGGTTGAATTATCCTGTTAAGTCTATATTTTACTACCACTAAAAACTATATTTTAAAACTATATTTTAGCTACCACTTAAAATAAATGAGTTAATTATTTAAAAACATATCTAACTATTTTTTAATGAGATATATGTAAATTTTATGTAAATTGAGTATTGTTTTTGTATATAATTTTTGTATATAATTTTGTATATAACTCTTTCACATAGTATACGCGTATCACAAGTTCAAAACTTATAAAAATAATGATTGATATATATATATATATATATATATATATATATATATATATATATATATATATATATATATATATATATATAAAAGTGATTTTATCCTCATCTAAGTAGCATAGCCTGAGTTTCTTTTGCAAATCGTCATGTTTGTCGACAACAACAGACTGTTGGTCGGCATAAAGCAGTCCAAGGCCTGCCGAAGACAATAACCTACAAGAGTTGACTAGCGGTTAAAAACAGACTCAACAGCGGCGTCGGATCCAACTATTAGTTCGCTATCTCTGTACTCGATGTAACCCTTCACACATTATACCAGGTGTTTTATCCACCGCCACCACCATTTTTAAGTCGTCTGGAGAGACAGCTTGCATTATCCTCGCTGATAATTGCCTTGACCTTCTTGAGATGCACTTATCGGGCTATTTGCTCAACAGTCATATGTGCAAGAGAAAGTTGCACAACTAACTTGTGCATCATTATCCCAGCTACTTCGGGTACTCACCGCAATTTTCTCAATCCCCTAAAGATGTCGCCTTATAATTTGGGTGCTTACGTTACATGCAATTATTTGTAACGGTTTTCCGACCTTTGCCAATTTCAACTTGCTAAGTATCCGCTGGGTTTAACGCGTAATTGTTCCAATCGCCCTTACTGCAATTCCTACAACCGATATCTCCTCAGCACCGTTAATCCCCTCAAGTTCTTGAGTCTTAACTCGTATCCAACCAGACTGGCTCGTATTTAGCGACTTTTGCATCTTCGCATTGACTTAGTTGTCTTTCCGATTTCTCGTACGACATGCCTTATCATTGCCATGTCCACACTGTCCTTTACAACAATATCAAGCTTGTAATGCCTGCCTTCCCCAGAAAGACACATCCTCTCCACACACGCCTGCTTGGCGCACAATTAAAGTTTAGCTCTTAGGCAAGTTTTCTCAAAGCAAGTTGAGACGTTTTGAGTATGCATACCGTCTGATCAGCTGCGTTTCTGCAATCGCTTTAACGTAGCGATGCGAGATATAATTTCGCAACCTGTCTTCCCAGGTCCGCCTCTATTACAGCCGGTTCCAACGGCGCTTTGAGAGGCTGTTTCTTATTGATTGAATTTGATGTTGCCATTTCAATCTCATCGGCATCAATAACTAATTCAATTTCATCAGTTATATAAATCACAGC
This sequence comes from Hydra vulgaris, assembly GCF_038396675.1. Classification (NCBI taxonomy): domain Eukaryota; kingdom Metazoa; phylum Cnidaria; class Hydrozoa; order Anthoathecata; family Hydridae; genus Hydra; species Hydra vulgaris. The sequence continues at coordinate 24,697,970 of NC_088920.1, forward strand.
AGGTTGAAATTCTGCTCCCCTGCCTACGTTAACTAAGAGCGGCTTTTAACTCTCATCAAAAGCTTTTATTTCATCTTTGTTTTGTTTTCTAAATATAATTGCAAATTTCAAATTAAATAAATAAACAGTATCAGATTATGAATTGAGATTTTCGAGTGAAAATATTTGACTTTAAACTGCAGAAATATTTTAGCTTGTTCCCAAGTCTTCAACGTTCAAGTTTTGTGTAAATTTTTAGTGGCCCCATGTTATGCATTTATATAGATATATATATATATATATTTATTTATATTTATACACTCTAAATTTGATAGTAGTTTTTGATATAGTTAGTCGCCGCAAAAATTAAAGAACAAATATATATATTTATAATATACTGATTCATTATTTTATATAATCATACATACATAATTATATATATATATATATATATATATATATATATATATATATATATATATATATATATATATATATATATATATATATACGTATATATATATAACATATACATACATATATATATATATATATATACATATATACATATATATATATACATATATGTATATATATATACATATATATATAAGAATATATATATATATATATATATATACATATATACATATATACATATATATATGTATATATATATATATACACATATATACATATATATATATATGTATATATATATATAAATATATATATATATATATATATACATATATACATATATATATGTATATATATATATATATATATATATATATATATATATATATATATATGTATATAGATATATATACATATATGTATATATATATATATATATATATATATATATATATATATATATATATATATATATATATATATATATATATATATAGATATATATATAGATATATATATACATATTGAAACTTATTTTAATAGTTTTTTGCAATTTTAGTTTCAGCTAAATGTATCTAAAAAACAAACGTTAAAATATATAATTAAACCAATAATATTAAAATACTCTAACATTGCTTTGTATAATATCTATCTTTAGCAGATGTTTCAATTTTGCCAACATGATCAATTTCATTTTTCTTTTCTTAAAAATATTTATTGCATTAGTAATTTTCATAAACAGTTGTTCACAACGTATTTTAATGAACAAAAAAAATTGTTGCAAGATCATTTAAACATTAAACTTGCAATTAATATGCCAATATGATTAAATCGGACTTAAATATTTCTTTCATTCTTAAAGTTTTCCATATTTTAATTATTCTTTAAATAAAGATTATATAAAATTTGATATTGAAAAATTAGAATAAAATAAAATCAAAAAAAACTTTATAAATAAACAAATAACAACATACATTTTCAGGGCTTAGGTTGAATTATCCTGTTAAGTCTCTATTTTTTTAATTTAGGCTGCCACTTGAAATAAATGACTTAATTATGTAAAAACATAGTTAGCAGTTTTTTAATGAGATATATGTAAGTTTTATGTACGTTGAGCATTACTTTTGTATATAATTTTGTATACAACTCTTTTACATTAGTATACGCCTATCACAAGTTCAAAACTTAAAAAAATAATGATTGATATATATATATATATATATATATATATATATATATATATATATATATATATATATATACATATATGTATAGACACTGATCGCTTCAAAGGATCGCATGGACAAGAGATTTTATCCTCTTTTTATTGAGTCCAGCTCCTATCCAGCCTGAGTGCCCTGTATTTAGCGACTTCGTATTGACTAGGTGTCTTTCCAATTTCTTGTACTCGAACATGCCATATGACATCCTTTTCAACAATATCGGGCTTGTAATGCCTGCCACTCCCAGAGAGACGCATCCTCCCGCGCTACACGCGCCTGCTTTGCCCACCATTAAGTGTTACCTCTTTGGCAAGTTTATTTCAAAGCAAGTTATGACGTTTTAAGAATACATGTGGCTGGTAGGACTTCCAGCCTTGATATCAGTTTCTGCCGTTAAACCACAGCACCAAAAATTTTTTAAAGTCTGGTTGGATATGCCTCTTGACAGAATGATCTTTATTGAAGTCACTCCTGCCACTGCCTTTTGAACTAGAATTTTGTTACCAGTCTCTTTCCAATAAACAGTGCCGGTTCACCAAGGACTCTGCTATAGTCTTTAGGGCGACTATATTGGTTTGATTGCAAATTTTTTTCACCCTCTTTACCTTACATTCCTTCCTGGCGGCAATAGTTCTATGCCTGTTAATCGGGCCCTTTTCCACTAAACCCTATTTGACTGCACAATGCGGGCTCCGACAATAAGTTGACCATTATTTTTGCCGCTCTCATATTTAAAAGCTTAGGAATTACACTATATCAGGAATTCCTAAGCTTTAGCTCGAAGGTATCCATTCACTATTGCACACCATGTGGAGTGAATGATGGATTTTATCCATCCCCACACAAATTGTCCCATTCCATCCCCTCCACATATTATCCATCCCCTCACAAATTTTCCCATCCCCTCTCATATTATCCATCTCCTCTCAAATTTTATCCATCCCCTCACAAATTTATCCATCCCCTCACAAACCTATGAAGCTCACTGATTTCGCATCCGGAAATTCAGAGAATATAGTTTCCTCAGGCACAATATACTTCTTTCAGCACCTCTTTTTGATCAGGTTTGAGCTTATTATACTCCCTTAGCCTGGTTAGGCAAAGTTTCTATTCCTCAATCAGAAGAGCAATCTTACTAGCTGGGTCAATTATTTCCCCTAGATATTTTCCAACATTTTCGTATGTCACTGATAGGATTTCAACATCCTGGTTATTAACTTTCCAACATTTATGCATTTTCGTAAGGGCATTTATGGTATTGCACACTTTCATTAACACATTCATTTCAACCAAAAACTCACTTGTTAACAACACGTAGTCATCAAAAGCCATGAAAGAATTGACGTGACCTTCTAGCTCAAGACCGCAGCCAGTTGCTTTTAATCTCTCAGCTAGTTGATCTATTACTAGATTGAACAGTAAGGGAGACAGCAGGTAACCCTGCTTCACCTCCGAATTTATACATAAAGGTCAAGTATTCGTTTTCAAAACCGTAATGCTCGTTACAGCTCCCGCACATAAGCTGTCTACCACTTTTATCACACTTCGCCGCATGCCTTTCCCTAACAATACTTTCTCTATCAAGTCGTGCAAAATCGTTTCAAACCCTTTTGCCAGATCAACAATTGCAAAATTTTATTTGCATAATTTTAGAATGCATTGAATGGTTTTTACATTCTCAAAGCACCCATTCAGCGGAACGAATGCTCTCTGTCTCACATGGAGTTTAAGGTTTTTGTGATCAGTATGTCCCAGGTTTTAGCGGACACCCTATTTAGCATATTGCCGATCGTCTCAGGTCGGTAGTTTGACGTTAGATGCTTCTCGTCACTCTTATGCAAGTTCAGCACCTATTTTCCACTTCTGGGATTCCGTGCAAGAACCACATATTAAAGATGATATACAATTGGCGTGGGTTCGCCTTGTTTACGTCATGTTGGAGCAAGCCGTCCGGATTTCCTTAAACATCATTCTTGCTTGCACTGTTTGGGTATTGTACCTCCCTGATCGTAATGCGACCATAGCTTATTAAGTCCAATCAAAATTTCTTTCTTTAATTTAAAAGAATGCAGGCACAAACCTAATCCATAAGTTATATGACACACCTAACCTAGGATCACTGAACGTAACCCTAACCTGTGCCCCAACCCAATCCCTTTGATGTGTTATTAACTCCTAGTGTTTTCCCTAAATCAGTCGATGCTTGTATTACTTCTTGCGTGTTCTTTCTATATCCGTTGATACTTAAAAATAAATACAGTATTACAGTATACATAATAAAAACAGTATACAACATATATACAAAAATAAAAAATAAAAAATAATCCATATATTCCAATCTATAAAGTTGAGTTTTGGTGGTTTTTTTACAAAGCAATAAAACTTAATTAGTTTTGGCATCTGTTTATCCTCCAACATGGAATGTTGACGTAAATTTTGATATGTTGTGATAAGAATCTTTTAAGAAATATTTTGTTGGCGTTTAGAAATAATATATATGTTTCTATATAAATATATTTAAATGTATACATTATATACATACATATATATATATATATATATATATATATATATATATATATATATATATATATATATGTATATATATACATATATATACATATATATACATATATATATATACATATATATATATATATATATATATATATATATATATATACATATATGTATATATATATATATATATATATATATATATATATATATATATATATATATATATATATACACATATATATATATATATATATATATATATATATATATATATATATATATATATATATATATATATATATATATATATATATATATATATATATATATATTGTGCTTAGAAAAGATCATGGAAGTAAAGTATTGATAAAAAGATTGTTTATTATCAATCAGAGGTGTGAGGTTGATGACATTGATTTTTCTGTACATTTATGTCAAAATAATAAGGTGCAACTATTTTAATAAACTATAAACAACATTTAATATAATATAAAGAAAAATATAATATAAATAAACAACATTTCGTTCCAATTAATTTTAAGTTTAAACAATTTATTATTAATAACTAGTTTTAAATAATTAACCATGTAAAAAAGGTAAATATAAATAATATAAGTTATTATAGTATTTATGTAATAAAAAAGTAATAAAATTATTAACAAATGTCTTAAAAATACAGGAGAAATTATAAATTAACATTATGTAAAATACAAGAAGAAATGTATGTTGCTATCAATCGCATCTTAAATAGTTTAGCCAATTAAATTTTTATAATTTTCTTAATTAATTTATTTTTATAATTTTCAAAATTAATTTATTATATAGCAAGATTTCTTCTTAGTTGATAAGTTTAACAAAGATAATTGGAAATCATAATTGTGTACAAGAAACAGGAAAGTAGATATACATGAAGCAAGTCCTAATATTTGGAACAGGTATAGCTGCTTTGATTTTGTAGAAGTTGTAAAATCTGTAAGTTTGAATTCTCCTACTTCTATTTTCTTCTGTAGTTTTGTAAAAAAACCTTAAAGCAATTTTTAAAATCTATTATGTTTAATTAAGAATGAAGTCTTAAATATTTTTTTTTTTAATTATTTAAGATTATTTAAGTTAATTATCTTATTGTAGTTTATTTGAATTACTAATAAGGCAGTTCAAATAATGTTTTTTTAAGACTCTTTAACTTCATAAGACTTTTGTGACATTTTTATCAACCCTTCCCCCTCCCTGCTCCCAAATGTGGTGGACATTATTAAATAATAAAATATATCAGTTTGCAATTTTTTGCAACATAATTTCTAATATTGATAAGAATATAAATTAAAAGTTTTTTTGTCCATTTAGCTAACCGCCTTCTTTCCCTGTAAAATATTTGGTGACACTTTCTAATAACCCCTACCCCCTAAGACTATTGCATATTATTTGAACAGCCCCTAAAGGATCTGAAATAGCATAATTATTATCAGTGATAATTTTAAAGCTTGTTAGAATAGTTCTCTAGCATCATAAAATTTTCTCCCTCACTAGCTCACAAACACAGATACTAAAAAACGCAACTAAATACTTTTTATTCTAATATTTATTTAACAAGTTTTTACAACAAAGAGAGCTGTTTTAAATATTTTAAATAATAAATTTAATTTTAAATAATTATTTACTACATACATTTTAAACTTGAGAATTTAGATTATAAAAACACAAAAAAAGTTCTTTTTCGTATTTGTCATACATTATGCGTGTTCTTATTCGAGTGAATGTAAATTCTTTAATCCCAAGTTTTTTAACATTTTCTTAAGTTATTTTATCAATGTCACTTTCAATTAGTACACTCTCCTTAATAAATGACTTCTTTTGTCCATTTGTTTCAAGATATATCTATTTTTGCAGATTTGTTTTCTGTATCAAACTCCTTAACACATTATGTTATATATATTACATATATATATGAAATACATATATATGCATCTATAAGAATTTAAATATTTTCTAATTGAGCCTGCTTTTGTATTCTTCAGCCTGTTGAATATATTTGCTTTCAATTGAATCGAGTCTTTTTTCAAAACCAATTCTTACATCATCAGTAGCACCAACTTCTATTAAAAATCTTCCAACATCTTTAACTATTGAGTAAACTGATTTAGGTTTACACCCACTATTAGAACCAGTCATTTATTCAGTAAATAATTAAAAATTTTTTTTGATGTTTACTGCAAATGTATTTTTATCTGATTCATGTACAGGTGTTGCATAGCCATCTGATGAACTTTTATCTGTTCCATCAGAAAAAAGTTCATCCCCATTTAAAGATGATTCATTGTCTGAATCTGTGACACAATCATTTTGATTATTGGTAGGCTAATCTACAGCTTTTTTTAATTGATCTATATATGATTCATAAATAAATGATTTTTGAATACCAGCTTGAGTTTTGAGGTGAGTCGGAAAGCCGTATACTTTTTGGGTGAACTTATAATTCTTTGTCTTTTTCCAGCGAATTTGTTAAAGGTAAAATAGAATAAAATACTTTAAAATTAAAATTAAGTTACTTGTATAGTATTTACATTATGACATAAATATAAATAAATATCGTTAGATTAAACATATATCCACTTTTTTGGTAAAACGAGTTAGTAAAATAAATTCAAACTTTTCAAACCTTTTCGAAACTTTTTTTGAAAATGTAAAATATGGACATGTTTCTTTTGGGCTTTCACCCGTCGAGTTTATAGTTAGATAATTTTGAATTAAAAAAATACATGGTTGCTGCATATGATATTATAATAAAATTTATTTTTATAGTAATATGATCAATTATTAACGTTTTTAATAAATTTAACATATGATTTTCAAGCAAATAGAGACATACTTTATGAACAAATTTAAGATGCTGTGGCATATGGGAAGCACAACTTTATCACAGCGGTCAACAGAGTATTGTCTATAACTGTAATAATCCTTGTTTTTACTTTCTTTTTTCAAATCTAAACTTTTTTTCTCTTAAGCCATATACAATAACACACATATACAATAATAATAAACCATAAACAATAGATGCTGCACTTTTATTAGAAAATAAATAAACTCGTCTCACATGATCTGGGATGTTTTTTACTACTTTTAGCTGCGCGGACACTGCTTGTAATTCCTATTTTTATTTATTTTTTGGTTGCTTTTTGTTAGGAGATTTTTCAGATATTCTAAACAACTTGAAAGAAAACTTATAATAAATTATTGATTGATAAATTTTTTCTTTAAGCTATAGCAAATTATTAATTAATAAATTTAAAGTTTAATTAATTATGACATACATAAAATCTGCATCGTGGTTTGGAATTGAGTTATGCGTGTCTTCACCTGAAGTAATATTTGTTGATAAACAAGATATATGTATATGTATAATTGTATATATGTATAATTCACAAAATAAACAATACATCATGTTTGTATTAAACATATTTTTTTTATGTTTTATATAATATTTTTATTTTGGTTATTAAAAAACATTAACAATCATTGAATTAGTTAAAATAAGCTAAAAGTAGCAACCAGTATTTTTAGTTAAATTAGAACCACATAAAATAACAAAAATCTTTTAAAGATTTTTATCTAACATCATTTTAGCGTTTGTTTTAAGTTTTAAGTAAGCAAAATATATGCGAAAATTTTTAATAGCAGGTGTAAGTATACAAAATAAATCATAATGATAATAGTAAATTATTTTGTAGTTTCAATCAAAAGACTATAAAAAAATTAAAAATATAATAAATACAAAAAAAATATTTTCTTCGTTAAATCCTTAATAAGTATAGAGTTCTTGTTGGCCACGTCATTTTCTAAATCTGGATTATCAATTTTAGAGTTTTTAAAAAACAAAAAAATGTGAAATAAATTTTTTTTGTGTTAATATATATATATATATATATATATACATACATATATACACAGGGTGGGGCAAAAGTCCCGCTACCATTTTGATTTCCTATAACTTGGTTCAAAGAAAAGATAAGTAAGTTTAGTTCTCATAAAAAGTTTATTTAGGCTTTACATTTTTTTGGTTATGATTGGAAAAATTATATCAGTTAAAATTCGCTATGCAACTCTCGGCTCTTTTTAAGGCATTTTTCATGACATCCTGTAACATTTCAGGGTAAATTTCCTCAATTTCAGGACGAATATTGTCTTTAAGATGTTTAATTGTTTAGGGCTTATTCACATAAACTTTTAATTTTAAAAAACCCCAATTTGAAAAAGTCTGGTTCTGTTAAATCCGGAGATCTAGCTGGCCATGCTAAATCGCCATTTCGCGAAATTAGTCTTCGTGAAAAAACGTCATTCAATAATTGAATTGTTGAACGCGCTGTGTGTGCTGTGGCCCCATCTTGCTGAAACCGCTAGTCCTCTAAACCTTGTTCTTCCATTTCAGGCACAAGAAAATTTCGAATCATGTCTTGGTACCGTTCAGCAGTAACAGTCACTTGAACACCTTGTTATAAAACTGGAGCGTCTACACTACACATTGCTTAAAACGAAACTGATCTAAACGCCACATAACCAAGACGTCACATAACCAACAAACTTTTAGTAACTGTTTAAGTCTTGTGAAACCCTTATTTATGGTTTATGCTCCAGATAAATAAATTATTCGCTAACTCAAACTTCTTTTTTGGTCTTCTAGAGGTTTGAGTTATCAGGAGTTCACTGTGTGTATGTGTATATATATATATCTATATATATATCTATATATATATCTATATATATATATATATATATATATATATATATATATATATATATATATATATATATATATATATATATGTATGTATGTATGTATATATATATATATATATATATATATATATATATATATATATATATATTTGTGTGTGTGTGTATGTGTGTATATATACCAGATCTTTAAGTATGAAATGAGCGCTTTTTTTCCAAAACAAAACACTATTATAAAAGTGAAAAAATTAAGTTAAAAGTAAAAAATATTTTATTTAAAGTATTTGCCATTGCTTTCTACACATTTTAATCACCTTTCTGGCAACTTGTGGATACCACGCCAATAAACTGTTCGTTTTTTAAGGTAAACCATTCGTAGACCCATTTTTTGACTTTTTCGTAGGAATTGAAGTGTTGCTCATTCAATGCGTGTTCTATCAATGAAAACGAATGGTAGTCGGAAGAAACTAAGTCCGGTAAATACGGCGGGTGAGGTAACTCTACCCAGCCAAGTGATGTTATCGTTTCCTTGACCGCTTTTGCTGCATGACTCGGAGCATGCAACAAAATTACCTTTCCGTGTCTTCTGGCCCATTCTGGTCATTTTTTTTAATTAATGCATGGTTCAAATTGACCATTTGTTGTCGGTAGCGTGGGTATCAATTTTCGCCAGGTTTTAGAAGTTCATGATACACCACTCCCTTTTGGTCCCACCAAACACAGAGAATTATCTTTTTTCTGAACCAATCAGGCTTTGCAGTCAATGATGATGATTCTCCTGGATTTACACATGACCTATTGCGTTTGGGATTCTTAAAATAAATCCATTTTTCATCACCAGTTACAATTCGATGCAATACTAACTTCCTTTCGTGTCGTAACAGCAACAATTCATATGAAATATTTACGCTTTTCCATCTGCCTGTCATTCAATTCATGTGGCACCCATTTCCCGCACTTTTGAATCTTTCCCATAGCTTTTAAACGGTCAGAAATTGCTGGTTGTGAAGCATTTAAAATTTCTGCCATTTGTTTTTGACTTAAAGTGTCATCTTAATCCAGTATTGGATTCTTGTGTCTTCAAACTTTTTTGGTGGTCTTCCACGTTCTTTATTTCGCACATCTAAATCATTATCTCTGAGCCGTTGAAACCATCTTTTGCATGTTGCTTCCTACAGAGCATGGTTACCATAAGCTTCAACAAAAATAATTTGATGCGATTCTGCAGCACTTTTCTTTAAATGAAAAAACAAAAAATTAGTGCTTTCCTAGTCACCATTTGGGTACAGATCTTACAATTTGATGACATTAAAAATATGGCATCTTGTTTAAAAGATTTACTCAATGTTCGACTAAACAATGTTCTGATAATATGCTACAGCAACAAAAACGAAAAAAAGTTAAGGCCCGTTCACAACAAATGTTCTCTATCAATACATTTGTATCTCGACGCTCACTTCATGCTTATAGACCTGGTATATATATATATATATATATATATATATATATATATATATATATATATATATATATATACATACACCGAGGGTTGATATATATGTATAAATAAATATAAATATATATATATATATATATATATATATATGTATGGAAATATATGTATAAATAAATATATATATATATATATATATATATATATATATATATATATATATATATATATATATATATATATATATATACATATATCAACCCTCGGACTTAAGAAAAATAAGGTCGGCAATAGTTTGCCGATCTCAATCTTTTTGAGGTATCAGGTCGGGAAAAATTATTTGATACAAAGGTCAAGCCACAAAACATAGAAAATTGAGGTCGGCAAAAAATTGCCCACCTTAAATACTTTCAGGGCAGCAGTTAGGTCGGCATTTTCAGTTCCGACCCTATTCCGAGGCTTGATGTGAATATGTGTGTATATATATATTAGTTATATATTGCATATTTTAGTTAGCATTATGATATCCAATGATTTAGGGGGATAGGCAATGCTTTAGTACTAATTTAAGAAGAATCCGCAAGGGAGTTTATTTTTTTTTTTAACCCTTTATTGTTCACTATGTGAAGACATTGAATAAAAAAATATTCCTTTGGCAAAAAACATAGTTTTATATCATTAATTGCAAATCAGAAATTTTTTTTTTGCTACCATTAGTAGTTTTCAAATGGCAAATGACCGCCATTTGGCGGTTATGAACCGTTAAGGAAAAATCACAAAAAAATTATGTTTCAATAAAGAAGCCTTAAACAAATCAAAATAATTACTTTACATGAAAAGAATAAAAACAATTGTTTTTTTTTGTTTAAACATAAACAAATGTTGCATTTTTTGCAAAAAATTCTGCTGTTCCAACCTTACATAGGCGACAATTAAGTTTTTTCTCACGATGTTCAGGCCAATGATTTAAACAATCAAGCTGAATATCTTTATTTGGTAAAGGAATTCAATTCTTTCGCTTTTGTGGTGTCACATCCTTACACAATATTCTTTTAGATTGCCTGCCAACTGCCACTAGGGGTTTCTCTGCATAAGACAAGCTAGATGCAATTTGTGTTGTAAACTGAAGTAATGTCAGCTGTTTTTTTTTAGCAATATTTAATTTATTGCAATGACGCCTGTAAATCAACCAACCATTAACTTTACAAATGTCAATGCAGTGAAACAATATTTTAATGTACCACCGCTTGGTTTTAATATTAGTGCGATAAGTGAAATCAACATGTCACATAAATCTACACCTCCCATGCATTGGTTATATTCTTTTACTACTAATGGACAGTTTATGTTGACAAAGTTTTTTTCAGTGCGATTCCATCTTTTAACATCTGATATTGAATCTGGATCACAATATGTTGAGCATAAATTGACACATTTATTATCGTAACATCTGGTGATTATTATTCCTGAATCAATATCACATTTGTATGCATGGCTTCCTCTTCCTTTTTTTCTCATTTCACTTTCAGTTGGTAAACAACACCCTTGCATTCTATCATTTCTAATTGTTGCTGTTGTAAGAATGCCTAATATGTTCAAATGTAAACATAAATCAAGACTGCAAAACCAATTATCAAAGCAGAGCTTAAAGTTTTGATTCTTTGGTAAGGATTCTATTAATCGTTTCACAACATATGAGCCGTTACATTTTTCAGAGCCAATTGCTGCAGCACCAGTATATAAGAAAAAGTCATATATAATTCCTGAAATTCCACTACGAACAAAGTTTTTGAAACCCCACTTCACTGGTTTTTTAGGATTGTATTGCCTTATTCCACTATAACGAGTTTTAGCTGGAATTATTTGCTCGTCAATAGAGTGCCCAGTTTCTGGTTCTATAGAAAGACAATTTTGACGAACATGATCTAGTACAGGTAGAATTTTATAAATTTTGTTATGTTTATTAACTGGATCATTAAGTCTTGAGTTATCAGCTGCATGTAAAAATTCTTATTTTTTTATATCGAGACAAAGACATGAGATCAGCTATTTTAGGATATCGCGTCTCCGTTGACCAATACATATAATATGCTGGCAATTTGAAAATAGACATGTACATTTGTATTGCAATAAACTGCTTCAATTCAGTTTCTGTTACATTAACAGATTTAGAAGATATTTGAACACTGTAAAGATTTGTTTGTTCAGCAAGTAAGGTAAACAAAGTATCTTTCCAAAACATTTGGAAATATATCAATGGGGTAAAAGTATCAACATTGTTAGGTGGAAGACTAAATTCACGACCAGAAAAAGTAGTCTCTTATATGTGGTCTTTTATTACACCATTTATAATTATGAGTTATTGACTTTGGTAATGTGGATGAAGAAGTTTTCTCATTTGTATTTGGCTTATCTGGAGTTGTAAATTCAATATTAATTTCATCTTCCAAAATAATATCTGCAGTCATACATAGCTCTTCTTCACATATACTTATCTCATCATTTATATGGGTAACCAAAAATAGATTATTATCGTCCTCTTCATCACTACTAAGTTCAAAATCTGAAAGCTCTAGACTCTGAACCTGGCTCCAAAATATATTGAATAGCTTCATTTAAGTCATAGCGTATTTTGCTTTGTTTATTCATTTTATTATCTAAATGAAACTGTGATTTATAGAAATGTGATTTATAGACAACAACATATGTGTAATTATTTATATGGTTTTTTTACTCTATATAAGTTATTATTTTCTTAATAAATTTTTTTTTCTAAATTGATATTAAAATAGTTGTTACAAAATATGTAAATAACACGATAGAGAAATTTTATTTAACTTTAAAATTATTTATTAGTAATGCATTTTGTAAAAAATTTTTTATTATCATATTTTGTTTTAACTGTGTTTTTGATAGGTTTTACCATAAAAATTACAAAATAATGAAGAATAAAGTGTATCTAACATTTGATAATAACTATGTGTTTCTTTAACATCAGTTAGATGTTTCTAAAATAATAGTAATGTCTTTCTAATATTTAATATCTGTAAGAGTTAAACCAAAACAGTTTTATGTTTGAACCAAAAACGAATCGCCGTAGTTCATAACAGCCAATTGGCGGAATCAAAATAACTGATGAGATATTGATCACATAAACAAATATTACAAACTTGGTTGCATACAAAAAATTAAATTCTAGGTTTCAACTAATAAATAAACTAAAAATATTATTATTAAATTTAGTAAATCCAAGTATACAGGTCATTCAAAAACATGTAACTTTTGAAGTAAAAACCTCATAACTTTATCGACCTATTTCATAATATCCAATTGTTCAGTTTCGCATAAGTTTATTGCAAAAAAAGATCGTAGTAGGCTAGGATTTTATGAAAATATTTTCCAAATCTATCAAAATTCATAGTACTTGTCTGATTTGGATTTAAAAAAGAATGCCGCCATTTGGCGGTCCTATCCAATAAAGGGTTAATTGAAAACTCTAATTGAACACATTAAAGGCTTTGGGTTAGGCCCAAATTATACTCTGAGTTTATGGGATCCCTGACCGGACATTATCTACTCTAACCCTATTCTTAACCTGTCCCAACCCTAACCTTTAAATGCATGTAGTACATTTTGTGTGTTTTCCCAAATCAATCGATACATGTACTACTCCTTGCATGGTCTTCCTAATTCTGTCTATATAAATATATATACACTCTGAATGATCTAAATAAATCATTTGATAAAATAAAAATAAATAAAAAACAAAAAAATAAAGAACATAGTACGTGTGAGGTAAAGGGGTTGTCAAAACTTGAGTGTTTGCATGCAAGGGTATTTTTAAGACAGCATGTAATTTACCTTTTATTCTGTAACAATTTTTGACCGTGAAGACCCTTTTTTATAGCTAAATTTAAAATTTTTTTTTTTTTTTATAAGTAAACAAATCCATTGAAACTGTAAGGTGGTCCTTTAAATTTGGATGTGTTTAATTGGTATCCGGGTTACCCCATGAAATTTAAAACACTATTTAGCGTATATTTGTTTAATGCAAAAATAAACAAAAAAAGAAATAATACTTCTAATCTAATCTCTTTTTTTACTTTGCTTCGAAAAATACAAAAATTTCTTTGATGAGCCAGCCAAAGTACTCAATGAATTTGTATTAATCTAAAACATAAAATAAAAATTCAAAACAAAAACGTAGCTAATTTAATTCCAATAACTAACTTAATTTTATTTAATTTTCTCAGGTTCGAGAGTGGTCTATTAAATAAAACTTTCTTAATTAAAATTTCTGTCTGTATAATAAAATAGATATAAATAAAGATTTTCATAATATACTAACTTTTTTGTTAATTAAAAAATAAGAAATATCTAATAAGTGGATTAGGATGGTCCAAACAGTTAGAGGGGCTGAAACGGAAATTGAGTCGGGATAAAGCAGCTAAAATCAAAGCTTAAACGGAGTAAAAAGCACTAAAAATTTTAGATAGTTAATGGGCTCCTCTTACATCCCGCCTCTCTCAGACGCTATATATATATATATATATATATATATATATAGTCACGAAATGACTTTTCAATCGAACCTCTTGTCCAAAGAAAACCCTTTGGAGGTTTAAGAGTACACATGTGTAGAATTAGAATTTTAGCAAAAAAATAATTAACTAAAAAATTCCGGGAAAAACCTGCAAACAGTTTAGAAACCGTTTTAAAAGAACAAGGTGTGCGTCATTTTTCAAAATGCCTAACCAAGCAAAAACTCATGAAGACAACAGGAAAACTGTCTGTTTTCTCTGTATGAACAAAGCTAACAGGCAGCTGACTGATTTTATGATTAAACGCAGTCAAGAAATTTTGGGCCAAAGAATCAACTTTGAAGACCAAAGAGTACCAATTGGAATCTGTGAAAACTGTCGAGTAAGTCTCAAAAGAAAAGGTGAAGGGAGAGATGTCCAACTTCCTTCTTTGCCAGACTATCAAAACATAAAGATCCGTCCTGCAACAAGAGAATCAGCATGTGATTGCTTGATTTGTAGTGTGGGAAAAGCAAAATTCAGAAGCCCTCAGATAAGTGGAGCAACAAACACTGCCAGTCAGCTTATAGAACAGCCAATTGTTGAGAAAATATGTTCAATATGCTTTTCATTGATAGAAAGAGGCATTCCTCATGTCTGTACTAAAGCAATGTTACGACAGAACTTACTCGAAGTTGCAGAAAGGACAAAAAAGCAGCAGAAAGAGTGGCTGTTTCTGAATTGCCACAAAGTTCCTTCCACCCAAGGCACTGTCCGTCTCAATCAAGGAGTAGGAAGACCCTTTCCAGTAACTCCAGGTAATAACTGTACTTTTTAAACAAGAAAAACTTTTGTCAAAGGGCATAGCAATAAAATATACACTATGATTTTCGGAAATGATACAATGGTAACTTTCTGTGATTTTTTGCAGGTCCATCGCGACAAAGAGAATTATTTCCTTCATCTACAACCACCTTGACTGCACAACATTTAGTACAAGTTCAAAACCAGATTGGTCTTTCAAATAGAGGAATGAATATGCTTGCTTCAACTCTAAACAAAGTAGTTCCACAGCGTGTTGTGAAGAAAAATTTCAGAGAAAAGTTTGAATCTCTTGGAAAGCTTCGCATCCGGCTCCATTCGTTCTGATTTTGAAGGCTTGCAAGCAGCCGGTGCCCAAACAAAAAAGGCAAGGGACTTTCAAAATGTTGTTCACCAGCCAATGATAAGACTTTCTGATGATACTCTTGTCTTAGATTTTATTCCTCCTATGGAACTTCACCTTCTTATTGGTGTTTTGAGCCACCTCTTTGAGAACCTCTGCCAGGTTTGGCAAATTAGAGATGAGTGGCCAAAGATGATCAACATTCAACAACAACCTTTTCATGGAGGACAATTTGCTGGCAATGAGTGTAGAAAGCTTTTGAGAAATGTTGACTCACTTCAACAACTTGCAGAGAAGCATGCTTGCTTTTTGGCATTTCCATTTATTGAAACCCTCAGAAAATTTGATGCTGTTGTTCATGCCTGCTTTGGGAATACACTCCAACAGAACTACTGTGAGCTTATTGAAGAGTGTAAAGCTTCCTATCTCAACCTTGCAAACACAAGTGTTACCCCCAAAGCACATGCTGTTTTCTTCCATGTGACACAGTTTATTGATCGCCACAACCACTCTCTGGGCATCTTTTCTGAGCAAGCCACAGAGTCACTTCACCACAACTTCAGTCTTCATTGGCAACGTTTCTAGAGGCCAGCCATCCATCCAGATTATCCCAGAAAACTTCGAAACTGTTTTATCGAGTTTAACAGTAAACATTTATTTTGATTTCTATTTGTGGAAGAGACATTTTGAGTTCTTAATTACATATGCTATGTAAGAGTTTATTAAAGGCTTGCTTCTTAATCAATTGAGTAGAATAATCTCGTATAAGTATCTAGAATCATTAATGTTTTTCACAGCTTGAATTTCAAAGCTGAAAGTAGAAAACTGTTTGTCTTTCAAGAATAGTTTGTATGTGTTTTTTTTGGTTTTGCTTTGTTTAGAGTTGCAAACACATTATATGTTGAAGAAATTTATATGTTATAATAGAGAACAAGATTTTTTTAAAGAAATTATTTTTTTGTAAAACTTTTATTCTGAGCAATAAAATTAAAAACTTTAAACTGATTTTTCTTTCTCGGACGATGATGAAAGATTTCAAAACCAACTCTAGTGTTATTCTGCACATGTGTATCTTAAACCTCCAAAGGGTTTTCTCGGGACAAGAGGTTCGAATTAAAAGTCATTTCGTGACACTGTGCAGGCTTTAGAAAAGTTTCAGAAAGAATTTGCAAGAGAATTATGCATCTGACTAGTTAAAGCTATGCCTAGACGTGTTCGCGCATGTTTAAAAGTTTTTACAAAAAAGAAAAATTTTACATTTTTTCTTTTGAAAAAACTTTTTTTTTAATTATACTTATAAAACCACTGTTAATAAAGTTTAAAGCAATTTACATTATTAATTTTTTTGTTTGCTTGGAATTTTCAAAAAACATAAAAAAATTATATTTAAAATTATCTGATATATTTATGCAACGCACTGCATATATATATATATATATATATATATATATATATATATATATATATATATATATATATAAATAAATATATATATAAATAAATATATATATATATGTATATATATATATATTTATATATATTCAGGGTAATTCACACCCTGATATATATATATATATATATATATATATATATATATATATATATATATATATATATATGTATATACTGTATGCAAAAACAATAGTGGTACACTTATAATTACAATTTTAAAGATTACATCAAAAAAATGAGTTGCCCGTTAAAATATTGAAGAGGTTTTTTTTAGATATCCTATTGAATATTGTTTTAAAAACTTATTTGTGTATTCGTGAATTAATTGCTTTTCAAGCATATTGAATTTACACAACTGATCTAATGATGCAAAAAATTGACTTCAAAAAAAAATAATACTACGGTTCAAAAATAGTGTCAAAATTGGTTAAAATTCGTGGAAATTCGTATCGTAATGCCTCCTTTAGCCTTGATGGCCTTATCTAGACGATTTGACAAAGAGTTGATCATTGAGCTGAGTCTCTTCTGTTGTTATATTATCCATGCCCTCATCATAGCTTCTTTCAAGTTGTCTTTGTGTCTGAATGCTCGCTGGCGAATTTTGCTCCCCAAAATATACAACAAGTTTTCTATTGGATTTAAGTCCTGACTTCGGAGATTGCCATTCCAAAACATTGATGTTCTTTATGTCAAAGTACCTTTATTTCCTTAACTGTATGTTTTGGATTGTTATCCTGCTGGAGTATGAAATCGCTTCTCATCCTCAATTTTTAAGTATATGGTGCAAGTTAGCCTTAAGAATTTTACGATACATTGAAGCATCCATTTTGTTTTCAATAACCATCACATTTACTCCTCCATGGATTACACTACCTCGCAAACAACTCAATTTATAAGCTTCTACTTTTTTCGCCATGCTTTTGTCATCTGACTCCATCCGATGAGACAAGATGGTATTTTGACTTATCTGACCACAAATTTTTTTTTCAATATGACATCAGCATTTTCAAGTACTTCGATGCAAATTCCTATCGACCTTTTATTTGTTTAGAAGTTAAAAAGGGTTTATTTCGAACCACTGTACCTCTATATCCTTGTTCTCTTATTCAATTTCTGATTGCTTAAGGAGTCACTCAGATGTTACAATCTTCTTGAATTTTTAAAACTAATAAAACAAATCTATTTTTCTTCACATTAATAATGACATTATTATTTCGATCAATTGCACTAGTGGTCTTGCGTTTTCGTTCTCCACCAACCGCACTAGCAACGGTTTCAATCAGGTTATGCTTCTTAACAATTGAGAAAATGAAGTTATGTATTGACACAAATAGCATCAGTGTTTTGGAATGGCCGTCTGGACTTGAATCCAATAGAAAACTGATGGTATTTTTTAGACAGAAAAGTTGGCAAACGAGCATTTAGACCCAAAGACAACTTGAAAAAGAAGCAATAATAAGGGCATGGGATAATATAACAACAAAAGAGACCCAAAATTTGATCAACTCAATACCAAATCGTGTAGATGATGCCATAAAGGCGTAAGTCCTACTCGATACTAATTTTCATGGAATTTGATCAATTTGTCATTATTTTGAACTGTACGATTATTTTTTTTGCAGTCAATTTTATGCATTATTAGATCAATTGTGTAAAATTCAATAGGTTTGAAAAGCAATTAATTTACCAGTACACAAATAAATTAATAAAACAATACTTGATAAGATAAGATATAAACATTCAAATACTTTAACGGACAACTTATTTTTTTGATGCAATCTTTAAAATTATTATTTTTTTTAAGTGTGTGTATATATATATATATATATATATATATATATATATATATATATTTAAACACAGGTATAGATATCGATGTAGATACAGATATAGATATGTAAAGTTATATACACTATGTGTATATATTTTATACTGTTTATAACTTTATATATATATATATATATATATAAAGTTATAAACAGTATATATCAATATAAAATATAAAATTATATTTATGTAATAGTTTCATATAATTTATTTATCAGTAACTAAAGGAAAGTTATCAATTTATTATATGAATCACAAGCATGTGCTTATTTATTACAAGTGCATTTTGAAACGTTCAAATAAATGTCGATTATAAAATTAAAGATTATATTTTTCTACCTTCGATGGTGAAAATTACGTTTATTATCTGAAGAGTTTACGTTTATTATCTGAAGGAAAAATCGTAAGAGTTTTATAAGAATATTAAAAATAATTTATGTTACCTGTAAAATTTAAGACTAACAATTAACTTTAATTTTTTTAGTGAAACGAGATGTTCAAAGAAGTCGTTAAAACAACAATGGAAAAGTTTCCAATTCGCGAGATAACCGTGAAAACATTTGATATATGATTTAAGAATCATTTAATAGTTTGCTTAAATTCGACTGTAAATTTCGTTGGTCTTCCCATACAGAACCCAGTTGAAGAGCTGTATGGGCCCCGGACGGTACCCGTATAACAATGTTGGCTGGGAATGTATCTGGTAGGACTATCAAATCATATACTCTTGATTCCATTTTAAGTTTTTTAATGTCTTCGTTAATTTTCGTTTAAATTTTCTCATAGAATTTGTCTGTTTGTTTTTGTACATTGTGTGATAATTTCTCCTTGCTCATCTTAACCAAAACATTGTCTTTCTAATTTTTATTTAAACATTGAACAACAATACTATAACAATGACAAGTGAGTTTGGATAAGGTTTTACTTTTCAAGTAGGAATACTCTAATACTAGTTTCACAATCAAAAGTGATAAAAAAAGGATACAAATTTCCACTCGCGTTCATAAATTGATTTTGTGGTTCATAATAACTTCTTTTTTCTCCATACGTAAATTTGTCAGGTTTCTAAAAACCTTCACATTTGTGATTTGTACTGCGAATAGTGAGCTTTAAGTCCGCAATCAGGACATTGCAAAATATCCTTCTAACCCGTACATAGTTGCACATTTTTTGTTTAACATGCTTACTGCATGAAATGATTAGTTTTTTTCAAAAATACATATTTTTAAAGTGTTATTTGTTATTTACGTTCGTTCGGTTTACGATAGTTTACGTTACCGTTGTTATTACGTTACGTTCGTTCGTTATGGTAGTTGTTGATTACGTTCGTTCGCTATTTTTCTTTCTTCTTCAGTAAAAATTTGTCTTTGCGAATCTTGATCTTCTCTAGTAATACTTGCACTTTTAACTTATTAACAATTTGGTAATTGTGATTTTAAATTTAGAATTAGAATATTGCGATTTTGATTTAGAATGTAGTAAGCGAACATTTTTTTTTTATTTTTATTTATTGAAAAAACTTTAATATTTATACGGTCAAAAGTACTTTTGTATGCAAAAGTTTGACATAAATCTATATATATTAAAAACAGCTTAGATTTATATTTTATTTTAATTAGGAAAAGGACGTTTTCTCATTCTAAAAATAAATGTCCAGTCTGTGGATATTTATTTTTAATGATGCCATTTCACTAAAGGAAAGTCCTATTTTGGTCAAATGAAAGTTCTTTAGCAGCAGCAAATCAATTCAGATTAAAGAAAAAAAAACAGTTTTAAAAGAACATACAAAGAATAAATTATCACACTATACAAAAATATACCCGATTGATAGTTGTTATTCAGCCACAAAAACATTGGTGAACATTTAAAAGGGAAGAAACACAATTTAAAACTTAGTGTTGAGTATTATGCTCTTTTAAAAAAGGAGTTATTTTGAAGCATCCGTGCTTCCTCTTAACACTACAGTATTTCCAAAAAAAATTATGGAGTCCTAAAAAACATAGCAATAATAAAGTTTTAGATCATCAAAGTCTTGACTCCATGAGTTCTAGTCCTCAACAAATGATATTTTGATGAGTAAAACAAATGTTAACTCTAAAATTTAAAAAATATATATTTATAGAGCTGAAGTGATCTAAATATTCCTCCTGGTCATGGAGCATTATTGCTTGCAAGATTCACACAAATTTTTGAAAGAGGAACATATATATATATTATTTATATTTTGATTACATTATATTATCAAAATTACATATTTATATTTTGACTTAATGTCAAAGCTATCATATTAATGTAAGTTTGTTATATGCTATTCTTTAAAACCTTAAATTATTAAAACCTTTTTTAAAATTTTAGCTATATAAAATTATTTTTTTGCCTTTAAAAAGTTTACTGATACCAGTATTTTATCATTTTTTTTAAAAATAAAATACAAAAACAGGTTTTAGTACAAATTATACAAATGCATTAAGAAACTTTATGTTAAAACAAAATTTTATAATAGGCTTATGACGGATTGTTACAACATGGAGGGTAAACACAAGAAAATTTTAAAGAAGACAAACATAAGAGTAATTATAAGTTTTCACATTTTCACAAGTACGTTGTTTTCACATTTTTAAATGTTTTTATTAATACAAAGAGTCTATTTAATTTTTAGAGAGTATTACCTATTTAATAAAGTTTAAATATATTTAAAAGACACGCACAATTTCTTTGGATATATTTGATATCTTAAATTATTAGGCATGTTAATTTGTTCTCATCTTGAAAAAAAATATAATGTTGTTTCAAATATTTTACTTGTTTATGATCAGTTAGTATGTAATAGTTTTACATTTTAGATTCTATGACGAAGTATACTATACACGAAGTGCACCATTCTATTGGCAATATTCTGAAACATGCTCCTGACAGAAAAGATGGTGGTGGTCGTGGTGGTGGAAAAGCTGTTGAAGAGGAAGATTTTTTTCATAATAAATCTTTATGATCCCACATGAGTTGTTTTATTTATTTTTATTTGTGTCAGTCATTTTACATAAGTCAAGAAAAAGAAAAAGTAAAAATTCAAGTAAGGTTCTCCACCCAAAATGTAATACAAGAATGTTTAAATTCAACTTTAGTATTTTTGTTCCAAAATAGGCTCAAAATCTGTTTTTTCTTCGTATAAACGAAAATGTGCAATAAACGATCTTATTGGACATAAGTCCAAAAGATAGTTCATTGCACGTTATCGTTTGGACGTCTGTCAGTATTTCCAATATGAACCAAAATCGTACTTAAATTGTACGTCCAATTTTGACCGAAAATAAACGTCCAATTTGAATATACATTGTACGTTCAGATTTGGACGTCATTCAGTATTTCCAATCTGAACCAAAATTGATCTAAAATTGTACGTTCCGTCGGGACGTACAATGTATGTACAATCAACATACCCGTGCCCGATGGGAAAGACAGAAATGTTAAAACTAATGCATGAAAAGAAATTTCCCTATGCTTCAAAGTATGCTAAAAAAAGGAATAATTGCTTTTAGTTGAACATACAGCGTACACTTATTGCTGCCATTTTTATAGTTGACAACGAAAAAAAAGTAGTGCAAAAGAAAGTGGAAATCAAAACGGCGTTTTGTCATAGGGAAAAATTTCGCTTCACGCAAATATTTTGTCTTGTGAAAAACGGCCTTAAGAACACCTTAAATTAGCTCCAAAAAATAACAATAAATAAGTAAAAAAACACCGATCTCACAATTAAAACTAATTTTTAGAATATAATGAATAATACCGGTTTTTACATCCATTTAAAACAAGCATGACATCCATTTAAAACAACCATGACATTCATTTAAAACATCGTGCCCATCTATTAAAACAATCTTGACTTTCAATTAAAACATTTAACGCATGCGCAATCTCAACATTCTGTATTATTTAAAACGAAGGTTTTATTTTAATATATATTTTTATTTTTTTTATTCAATTTTTGAAAATTATTAAAATTGTTTTTTAATTTAAAATAAAATGTTTATTTTCCAAATTTTCTGAACTAAAACACGCTTTTCTAAAGCGTGTCTTAAGTCACAGTGTCACGAAATGACTTTTAATTCAAACCTCTTGTCCCGAGAAAACCCTTTGGAGGTTTAAAAGAACACATGTGTAGAATAACACTAGAGTTGGTTTTGAAATCTTTCATCATCGTCCGAGAAAGAAAAATCAGTTTAAAGTTTTTAATTTTATTGCTCAGAATAAAAATTTTACAAAAAAATAATTTCTTTAAAAAAATCTTGTTCTCTATTATAACATATAAATTTCTTCAACATATAAAGTGTTTGCAACTCTAAACAAAGCAAAACCAAAAAAAACACATACAAACTATTCTTGAAAGACAAACAGTTTTCTACTTTCAGCTTTGAAATTCAAGCTGTGAAAAACATTAATGATTCTAGATACTTATACGAGATTATTCTACTCAATTGATTAAGAAGCAAGCCTTTAATAAACTCTTACATAGCATATGTAATTAAGAACTCAAAATGTCTCTTCCACAAATAGAAATCAAAATAAATGTTTACTGTTAAACTCGATAAAACAGTTTCGAAGTTTTCTGGGATAATCTGGATGGATGGCTGGCCTCTAGAAACGTTGCCAATGAAGACTGAAGTTGTGGTGAAGTGACTCTGTGGCTTGCTCAGAAAAGATGCCCAGAGAGTGGTTGTGGCGATCAATAAACTGTGTCACATGGAAGAAAACAGCATGTGCTTTGGGGGTAACACTTGTGTTTGCAAGGTTGAGATAGGAAGCTTTAAACTCTTCAATAAGCTCACAGTAGTTCTGTTGGAGTGTATTCCCAAAGCAGGCATGAACAACAGCATCAAATTTTCTGAGGGTTTCAATAAATGGAAATGCCAAAAAGCAAGCATACTTCTCTGCAAGTTGTTGAAGTGAGTCAACATTTCTCAAAAGCTTTCTACACTCATTGCCAGCAAATTGTCCTCCATGAAAAGGTTGTTGTTGAATGTTGATTATCTTTGGCCACTCATCTGCATTTTGCCAAACCTGACAGATGTTCTTAAAGAGGTGGTTCACAACACCAATAAGAAGGTGAAGTTCCATAGGAGGAATAAAATCTAGGACAAGAGTATCATCAGAAATTCTTATCATTGGCTGGTGAACAACATTTTGAAAGTCCCTTGCCTTTTTTGTTTGGGCACCGGCTGCTTGGAAGCCTTCAAAATCAGAACGAATGGAGCCAAATGTTCGAAGCTCACCACTGTGATGAAGATTCTTTGACTCAATGTCACACCAGGTGCAAGGGTGTGCATTAGAGTGAGATTGCAAGCCACAAATTATGTTAGCAAGCTTCATGTCGCATGACAACACAAAAGACATTCTCTCTAAACACAGTTTAACCAGGATTTGTTTGACATTGTCATAGTTTTCAGAGACATTTTCTGAACCCGCCTCCACCATCTATCCCCACCTTAATAAGCTGGTCTGACTGAGGGCCTCTGACTTCAGCAACAGTGTTTTATTAATGCCTCCATGTGATTGCAGTACACCAATAAATGATTAGACTCATGGCTAGTGCTTTTGGATGTATCAGTAATTTCTGAGGTGACAAAGAGGTCAGAAAGTTGCTTTCCAAGAGATTCAAACTTTTCTCTGAAATTTTTCTTCACAACACGCTGTGGAACTACTTTGTTTAGAGTTGAAGCAAGCATATTCATTCCTCTATTTGAAAGACCAATCTGGTTTTGAACTTGTACTAGATGTTGTGCAGTCAAGGTGGGTGTAGATGAAGGAAATAATTCTATTTGTCGCAATGGACCTGCAAAAAATCACAGAAAGTTACCATTGTATCATTTCCGAAAATCATAGTGTATATTTTATTGCTATGACCTTTGACAAAAGTTTTTTTTGTTTAAAAAGTACAGTTATTACCTGGAGTTACTGGAAAGGGTCTTCCTACTCCTTGATTGAGACGGACAGTGCCTTGGGGGGAAGGAACTTTGTTGGCAATTCAGAAACAGCCACTTTTTCTGCTGCTTTTTTTTCCTTTTCTGCAACTTCGAGTAAGTTCTGTCGTAACATTACTTTAGTACAGACATGAGGGATGCCTTTTCCTATCAATGAAAAGCATGCTGAACATCTTTTCTCAACAATTGGCTATTCTATAAGCTGACTGGCAGTGTTTGTTGCTCCACTTATCTGAGGGCTTCTGAATTTTGCTTTTCCCACACTACAAATCAAGCATTCACATGCTGATTCTCTTGTTGCAGGACGGATCTTTATGTTTTGATAGTCTGGCAAAGAAGGAAGTTGGACATCTCTCCCTTCACCTTTTTTTCTGAGACTTACTCGACAGTTTTCACAGATTCCAATTGGTACTCTATGGTCTTCAAAGTTGAATCTTTGGCCCAAAATTTCTTGACTGCGTTTAATCATAAAATCAGTAAGCTGCCTGTTAGCTTTGTTCATACAGAGAAAACAGACAGTTTTCCTGTTGTCTTCATGAGTTTTTGCTTGGTTAGGCATTTTGAAAAATGACGCACACCTTGTTCTTTTAAAACGGTTTCTAAACTGTTTGCAGGTTTTTCCCGGAATTTTTAGTTAATTATTTTTTTGCTAAAATATTTTGTATGTACTATTTGTAAAACAAATAACCAAAATAGACAGTTTTTTTGAGAAAGAAAAAAAAACTCTTAGTTTATTGACCATATTAAATAAGCATAAAATTAAAAACTTTAAACTGACTTTTCTTTCTCGGACGATGATGAAAGATTTCAAAACCAATTCTAGTGTACACATGTGTACTCTCAAACCTCCAAAGGGTTTTCTCGGGACAAGAGGTTCGAATTAAAAGTCATTTAGTGACACAGTGAGGTCAGATGACATACCTCGACAGTAATTGGAAAATAAACATTTTATTTTAAATAAAAAATTTTTAAAAAATAATTTTCAAAAATTGAATAAAAAAAAATAAAAATATATATTAAAATAAAACCTTTTTTTTTGAATAATGTAGAATGTTGAGATTGCGCATGCGTTAAATGTTTTAATTGAAAATCACGATTGTTTTAATTGATTGGCACGATGTTTTAAATGAATGTCATGGTTTTTTTAAATTGATGTCATGTTTGTTTTAAATGGATGTAAAAACCGGTATACACTGTATATCTATGATATGGTGTTCACATCTTATAAAAGCAGGCTTTTCTAGTCTAATGGTTTTGAAAAGTTTCTGTAACAGTGTTACTACACCAAATCTTATTCCTGTATTTGCAGATGTTAAGCTAAAATTTTTTTGTTTTTTGTTTTTTAAATTATTAAACATTGATCCAAAACTGACAATTTACTTATTTGTCATTCACTTTTATTTTTATTTTTTTTGCTTAAGGCATGTAAACAAAATTTCTAATTGTTAACATTTGTTTTGAATATGAAATTACTAACTTATTCGATAGTCCTAGAAAAACAACTTGCATGACAAAATTATAACTTTTTTTCAAAATACTATTTAAATAGTCACCACATAAAACCACATAAAACATAACTTTGATGTCAAATATTTAACATTTGTTCTCAGTTGATATTTCAATTAACGTTAACTTAAAGACAAACGTGCAATTATTTTTCATTACATACGCAAGCGGAAAGCAATTATTTCCGCCTCCAATTTGGCGGCCGCAGCCAAATTGGAGGCAGAAGCTATTGGAGGCGACGAGGCAATGTTATTGTCCAAGATAAACTTCTTTGTGTTTTTCCAAACCTGGATATTGCTATTCGCATTCTCCTTACCTTCATGCTAACAAATTTTTCTGCTAAGCTTTTCACAGCTTAGAGACTCAAAAAATAATTTTGCGTCCAAAATATTTTCTGGAGGCAGCCACCATTGGCTTCCGCCTCCCTAGTGGCGTTGGCCTCCAAAACATTTTCTCTTCGAAAAAAAACTCTAGCTGGGGCCGCCTGTAGACAGGCGGAAGCCACTGGAGGCGGATGAAAGAATATTTTGCCGCTAAAAATTATTTGGGAGGCGGCCACCGTCTGCTGCGGAAGAAAGTGAAGGCGAGAAGATTTACGCTTTTTATCAACACTGAAGTTAAGTATCGTGTAGACTGGAATATTTTTACGTTTAGTTCAGTCAACACTAAAATATACAGTAAAGTAACCAAGGTCCATGACTTAATTGGTCAAGAAGTGAATATTTTAATGTGTTAATATTTTAAAATATAAGATATATTTTTTGTTCGTGGAAGAATATTTGTATTTTTACACATTCTTCTTATTATTTAAATCATGATAAGTCTACAAAAAGATGCTCGATAAACCACTATGTTACTTCTTCAATACACATAGTTTTACATTTGAAATTGATATTTGCATTATCATTCGTTTTAGCTAGAGATTTTGAAAGATAATATATATATATATATATATATATATATATATATATATATATATATATATATATATATATATATATATATATATATATATATATATATATATATATATATATATATATATATATATATATATATATATATACATATATATATATACCTTGAGGTATTTTTTCTTGTAAAAATTGACATTTTTGATTTTCAAAAAGTTTCAAACCTAAAATATTGAATTACCTCTATAATCTCTAACTAAATATGTACCTAACACACTAATGGCCATTTGTAGAATTTTTTTACAAATGAAGTAAAAGATAAGTATGAGTTTATCTCTCATGTTTCTATGTGACTTTTTCACTAATTTTCAGAAAATTGGCAGCCATTTAAAAAAAAAAAAATATTTTTAAATATTTATTAAAAAAAAAAAAATATTTTTTAATAAAGATTTTGTCTTGCTTGTTAAAATGTAAATGTTATGTAAATTTTTATTTAACTCTCACTCGACGTTTTAAAAATATTTCAAAAAATTTAATAGTTGACAAAATTTGTTTTGTAAAAAATATATATTAGTTATAATATTAGTTAAAATATATATAAAATATTTTTTAGTTGGTGTAAATAGTATATATATATAAAATAGTGCAAAAACAGTTTACAAATATCTTAATTTACAACGTGTAACTGGCTACACATCAGTTTTGTTCATGTTTAACAGAGAAATGCAATCAGATCATTTTAGGAAGTAATTTTATGTTTATTCAACTTTATTGTGTTAATAGGATATTTAAACACACTAAATGTTGCTTTTCATTTTACTTGGCTGAGATGAGCAGACTTTGTGGAAAAAAAAACTGCTTGAAAGTTTTTAAAAGTTCGAAGTTTAACCTTTTTATTATTAGATCTTCATAAAAGTTTATATTAACTAATATTTTTACTTTTAATTTTTTTTGTGTGTTTTTTTCTCTGTTTTATTTTGTTATTTCAAAGTTTCATTATTTTTATTTATTTCATTAAGTTTTCATTATTTGTCATAAACTTTTGTTTTTATTATTTTTTTCTTAATTTTCATTAAATTTTAAAATTGTATGCAAAAGATCTTGTTTTATTCTGAATTTTTTTTTTTCGTATACTTTTATTGTAACCTCATTAAATATTTTTATGAAGGTAAATATTTTACTTGGATACATATTATTAACTTATTAAGTTATTATTAAATTGATAAACATTTTTTTTATCGAGTTTAGTTATGGATTGCAACAGTTTTATTATTGAAAAAATTCCAGGAATGTAAAGACTGGTACTGTTGCATTATTTATTAATGCAACCAAATACTGTAATTACTTCTTGTTTAAAGCTCGCGTTTATCGCCTGATTTTCCATAAATTAAAATTATTTTAATTTAAATTTATGGAAATCAGGTCATTGAGGAATTAGTGGTCCAGTAGCTGTTAAACCAAAAGTGGGGTACACTGTTAGCGGACCTATGATTGTTGAAAGAGATAATGTAGATAATTTAACTGTTTTATTAACACACGTTTTAAAAATTAAACCTGAATTTGTTAATAGCCGATTAGCAATTAAAAAAAAGTTTAATTTGCTATAGGATGATACAAAGATGAATGTAAGTGATGAAATTCTATGTGATCTGTTTCGAAACAATATAAAGTTTGATGGCCAAAAGTATGAAGTTGAGTTGCCATTTAAGTTAGATCATCCGGTGTTAGGTGATAATTATGATTAAAGCAAAAGTAGGTTTTTGGCATTGGAAAAAAAGTTTATGAAAGATTCAAACTTATTTTCATCTCACAATGAAATTATCAAGGATCAATTAACAAAGGGCATTATTGAACGAGAGTCCAATTTTGGTGATGTCCACTAATTACCGCATTAACCAATTATTCGTGATGATAAGCAGACTTCAAGAGTACGTGTAGTCTTCGATGCAAGTTTATCTGTATCTGGTCCCATATTGAATGATTATTTATTTTCTGGACCTACTCTTATAACTTCTTTATTTGGAGTATTATTACGTTTTCGTTCAAAGCGAATTGCCTTCATTGCGG
This sequence comes from Hydra vulgaris, assembly GCF_038396675.1. NCBI lineage: Eukaryota > Metazoa > Cnidaria > Hydrozoa > Anthoathecata > Hydridae > Hydra > Hydra vulgaris. The sequence continues at coordinate 24,727,719 of NC_088920.1, forward strand.
ATATTGGAAAAGCATTTTTAAATATATCTTTAGCTGAAAAGCATCGTGATTTTGTGCGTTTTATATGGTATGGTGACTTGTTTGATTTAAATAACACTATATTACATTCAGCTGTGTTAAGTACATATCGTTTATGCAGAGCTTTATTTGGTGTAACATTTTCGCCCTTTTTACTATCTGCAACACTTCTAACTCATGCAGAACATTATCTAGAAAAAGACCCTGAGTTTGTCAAAAAATTGATTCAATCACTTCATGTAGATAATTTAAATACAAGTAGTGATTCTGTTTCTGACGGACTTATCTTTTATCAAAAATCCAAGTTATGTTTAAAAGAAGGTGGTTTTAATCTTAGGAAGTTTGAGTCAAATTCAAAAGAGTTATGCGATTTGATTCAAGAGGAAAACTTTGCTTCGTGCAATATTTCAAAAGTTTTAGATCTTATTCCTGATTGTTCTGCACAGTCATGTATTCGTAGTCTACGTCGTTCTATTGGACTTTATGGTTCAACTTTGAGATTTTCAGTGATAATAGTACAAATTTTTCTGCAGATGAAATACAAGCCTTTGTGTTTTCAAAGCGTATTCGTTGGCGTTTCAACGTGGCTGCAGCGCCGTGGTTGGGTTGGGTTCTTTGAGAGAATGGTTAGGACAATAAAACGAACTCTGAAAAAAATAGTTACCACATCAAGATTAAATGCTTACAATTCTTTCTGAAATTGTAATTGTAACTAACAACAGGCCTATTACCTTTGTTTATGAAACACCTTGTAACGAGTCTTTAACACCTAATCATCTTATCTTTGGACGTAAACTTAACTTAGAATCATATGATTCAAATATTCTTGTTGATGAAGAACACAACTTAGATAAACAATATTATCCTAGTAGAACCATCCTGGACCACTTTTGGCAGAGATGGAGAAAGAATATTTAATTAAACTAAGAGAATTTCATAAATGTCGTAATTCGCAAAGCTCCGGTCATATCATTAAAATTGGTAATATCGTTATAATAGATGATCCGAAAACGTCGCGTTGCGAATGGAAGTTAGGAATCGTACAGGAATTAAAATCATCAAATGACAATCAGATTCGTGCAGCATCAGTTAGATGTATTTCTGGTAATAAACCTCAAATTATAAAAGGGGCAATCAATAAATTATATCTATTGGAAGAGCATAAACCTATTCAAATTCCTGATATTATTAACACTTTAAAAATAACCTTTATTTATAAAAAAAACATACCCTTAGTGAATAAGGAAACTTAATTGGGGGCCAGTGTTGCATTATCTATTAATGCAACCAAAAACTGTAATTACTTCTTGTTTAAAGCTCGCGTTTATCGCTATGGCTTTTTGTTTTTAAAGCGTGCGATTATGTAATTTCATTTTTATATATTTACTTCTTGAGTGAGAACGTTGCCTTAATATTGTTTCTGTAATTAACTACTTAAGAATAAATTCAAGTAGTTAAACAGGTGCTACTCTAATTTAAAAGTATAAACAACCACAAAAAAGTATTTTAAGAACTACAATTAGTATACTTAAACAGACTGTTTGAATATAATGTTACATTAAATAAGAAATGAACTGAAGTGTTAACAGAATTTTATATTTTTACAGATTTAAAAGTTTTCTATTAAAACCTTTTTAAACATATGTTGGTGTATATCTTAAAAACTATGTTTCTCTCATTTATATTCAATAATACCCATTTATATTTTTCATGTTTAAAAACAAAAGCACTTTGTACTTCTTTTTTCAAAGTTGATAAACATCTTTTACAAGGTATCAGATATACCTTGTATCAGGTTATAATAATCTGATACAAGGTATCAGATTATTATAAACCTTGATGTTTGACTTAGGTTATCTAAGTAAAGCCATGATCCAAGAAAGTATTATGAATTTCAAAATAGGTATCACAGATATAATGACTTGCAAAGCTGATCAGTTTTATGGCTTGTTATTAACAAATTTGTGCTGGCAAATATCAAAAAGAATGTACAAGCAACAAAATTTTTGGTTTTATTTTAATTCTGAAAATCCTTTTGCATTATGATTATATCTCGATTTCTGAAATTATATTATATAAAAATACATTCAATTTAATTCATATATAGTTTTAGACTTGGATTTTATTTATATCATTTCAAGACACTTTTATATAACCTTCATAAAAAAGATAGCATTTTTGAAATATGAAAATAATTTATTTCTATTAGTTTTGATAAACATTACCTGTTATAAAAATATCAATAAGATGACACCCTTCTTAATGTTAAGGTTTTTTTTTTTGAGTTAATTAAGATGTAGATGCATATAGTAGTTCTTTTGGTTAAAGGTTAAGTTATTATATTGGTTTAAGATTAAATTATTCTATTGATTTAGGATTAAGTTAAGGTTAGCTATTTAATCCACAACATATCTAAAGCTAGGTTGTTCAAAAAGCTATGCAAACTACAGTGTATGTAGATTTATGAAACAGAATTTACAAATTGAATGAAAGTAGAACATGTATAATAAATTAATAGGACAGTAGTAATTTTTTAATTTTGTTTATTAGGTATTAGCAGGCTTTACTTGGCCAACCTTTTTTTACCTTCCTGCAACGAAGTTAAAAGAACCTTCAACTACAAGCCAACTTAAAATAATTTTCATAATAGCATTTTCTGACAAGAATTTTCCTTTTATTTAATTTTGAAATTAGATTACTTATATTCCATAATTTCTCTAAATTATTTTTGGAGATTGTTTAATGTTGGCGTTTTACAAAATTTTTGGCTGAAAAAATTATTTTACGTATAGATTTTTAGTTTTTTAATGAATAATTTTTATTTAAGAGTATAATTATAATCGGAGTGTCCAATTTTTCTACTATTTTTTCTGCAAATATCAATTTGATATTATGTTATCAATGTGAGAGTATGATCTCAAGATATAACTAAAAAATGGTAGGATGAGGTACATAGACCAATGATCCATACGCTTTGTTTCCTTATAAATCAAATTTTGTTTTCTTATAACTAAAAATTTAGCGCAAAATATCTGTGCCCATAGAAACCACTCGGAAAAACCTTTGATATAGATAGGTCTATAAAACTTTTATTGTTATTTTTACATGGTTTTCACTTACTATGACTAAAAGTGTGAAAACGCGCGCAAACTGGCAATCAGTAGATTTTTAAACAAAAATTAACGCCGTGAGGGTCTCCGTAAATTCGTTGGACTCCTTCGCCCCTAAATTAGGGCTGTGCGAGTGCCTAACATCAGCATTGCGTAAAAATAATGAGTAGCTAAAACAAAATTTCATTGGTTGTCGGTTTCTTTTATGTATTACAAAAAAGTTATAGTTTGACTTAGGCCTTTTGTAAAATGCAAAATCTTATTTTGTTATATGTTATATACATAAAAGAAATAGAGGGTGATTGACTCTAGAGGATGATTGATTCCAAAAGAAGCCTCTTAAGGAGTATAACTTATACTCCTAAAGAGGCCTTTTTTGGACTCAACCACCCTCTAGAGGGTGGTAAAATAAGGGCGCAAGCGTAGTTTTCATGCGTTTCGTTTTTTTAAAAATAAGCAACGGAACAATATTAAATCTGAGGAAAAACTTTAATTCCTAAATAGTTTTTTTAATTTAGCAGCAAACCAACTCAAACTTTAACATCGGTTTTCTCAATTTGCTTAATCGTGGACTTAAAACAAAATAATTTTAACGTCGCGAACAATAGTCATAATTACTGACATATTTTGAAACAATAAATGAATAGTTTAAAGTAGAGATCAAAGCCGTCGTCATTAGCGGGAAGCCGCCGCTACTTGCACCTACTTTTTACAGCCGCCACTTTGCGCTATTAGTAACTACTAAGCCGCCAATCGAACAATATTTTCAGCTACAGCCGATTTCAAAGTCACTATTGTTGGCGGGGAAAAAAAGAGAAGAGTTTAATAACCTAAAGTCCTCTTGTATAACTTAAAAACAACAAGTTCTATGGAGCTCATTTTTTATATGTGAGAAGCTTTTCGATTTGCTATGTAAATTCTTTCTGAGATGAAATAATAACAAAGCATCCCCTCCTTTATATGATTACATCAACGTCCGCCACTTCTTTCATATTTTAAATACTGCGTTTTTAAATCTTGGCTTATAAATTTTTTTTATCGCTCTAACATTTTTCAACTTAAATTAGCTAAAACACAAACAGTGTTTGTTACTTAGTAATGGATCGAGAAGAATCTCGTATTTCACATAACAGTTCTTTAAAATACTTGAATATTAAGCTGTGTACCTCATTTAAAAAAACAACCACAGATTCATAATTAGTATGGAAAGACTATGGTCAAATATTGAAGCAGTTATCGACGAGTTATCGACAAGTTAAGACAGTTATTGACAAGTTATCGACGATGAACATTATTACTGTAGCCAATGTTTTTTGACGGAAAAACAAAAAGTTGAGTCTTCAGGTGCAGGACATTTATCAAAAATTCACAAGGTTAGAATTTCTACATCAAGCAGTAATTTAAAAAGTCATCCATTTCTTGTTCACAAAATATCAACAGACAAACCGGCCGTTGAAATGAAAAATGATCAACTTTTACGTAGATGGTGCAGTAGCTCTCTGCTTGTTCATCAAAATATGATTTAAGTCGTGATCTTGTCCTTTGATTTTTTACAGATCTACTACCATTTTCTCATGTTGAAAATTAAAGATTTTGAAAAAAAAATTGTGGGTTAAAACTTCCCACAGGTTCTGCTGTGAGACAAGTTGCATTACTTGATATGTATAAATCTTTAAGGCGATCTGTATTGGAAAGTTTAAAAGATATTGATGCAGCAACAATTTTACTTGATGGTTGGACTGACAAGTACAAAAAAGTCAATTATATAGGTCTGAAGTTTTCCATTATTAATGAAAACTGGCATAAAAAATTTTTTACTCTGCCTTGTTTGCCTTTAGAAAAACATACAGGTGAAAGTTGTCATAATTTTATCAAAGAAATTGATCAAGAATTTTTTCAGAGGCATTGTAGAGATATGAGGCTACATACTGTGCACGATGGTGCAGCAAATATGATGAAAACCTTAAGACTTTTAGGCTCAAAGGATTCACAACATTGTATGGCTCATATCTTGCATTTAATATTGACCAACCAACCCTTGACACACCCCCTCCCCGCCCACTATGAGATCTCATAGAGGGCGGAGTGGGGGTGTGTCAAGGGTTGGTTGGTCAGTGTCGGTCGGTCTGAGAAGAATTTATAAATGTTTCGTATTAGTCATGGTTCTAGAAACAATAGGATTAGTTATTTATGGTAAGAGATAATCTTTTTGTTTTTTTCTCAATTATGGGATTAGCGTCACCATATATATAAGGAGTAACATATAACATGCCATTTATAATGAGTTTTTAAAACGATAACGACTACTGTGCATTATTTTGCGAGTGCTTTGACAACAACTGTGATAAATGTCTGAGTTTAAAGAAAGAAATGTCAAACCAAGATCTGCTAAACGAAAGCTCACCAAGGAAGAAAAACGAAAACAGTCTGAGCTACAAGAAATCGAATATATTAAATCACTCAGAAAACAATACGAAGACGCCATGCTACATGGATGCAACGCCAACGACGTCGAGGATACACGAGCGATACTATATTTCAAAACAGGAGAATCACAATACAGACCGTACACGGATGAAAAAAATGAAACTGATGTCACAATTCACCCAATGGCAGAACTATGCAGCGAAATGGGAAATGCAAATAGAAATGATGATAGGCATAAAGATAGACCTAAAGAACAAGTACCTCATTCCGGATATGGAGGACGGAGTGGAAACGATGCAGAAACAGCTACGAACAATGAAATCAGCAACGAGGAGGACACTGAAATCGTTAGCGAAAAGAAAAGACCAAGAGAGTCGCCTAGTACAGTCAATATTACCATGAGATCTCATAGTGGGCGGGGAGGGGGTGTGTCAAGGGTTGGTTGGTCAGTGTCGGTCGGTCTGAGAGGAATTTATAAATGTTTCGTATTAGTCATGGTTCTAGAAACAATAGGATTAGTTATTTATGGTAAGAGATAATCTTTTTGTTTTTTTCTCAATTATGGGATTAGCGTCACCATATATATAAGGAGTAACATATAACATGCCATTTATAATGAGTTTTTAAAACGATAACGACTACTGTGCATTATTTTGCGAGTGCTTTGACAACAACTGTGATAAATGTCTGAGTTTAAAGAAAGAAATGTCAAACCAAGATCTGCTAAACGAAAGCTCACCAAGGAAGAAAAACGAAAACAGTCTGAGCTACAAGAAATCGAATATATTAAATCACTCAGAAAACAATACGAAGACGCCATGCTACATGGATGCAACGCCAACGACGTCGAGGATACACGAGCGATACTATATTTCAAAACAGGAGAATCACAATACAGACCGTACACGGATGAAAAAAATGAAACTGATGTCACAATTCACCCAATGGCAGAACTATGCAGCGAAATGGGAAATGCAAATAGAAATGATGATAGGCATAAAGATAGACCTAAAGAACAAGTACCTCATTCCGGATATGGAGGACGGAGTGGAAACGATGCAGAAACAGCTACGAACAATGAAATCAGCAACGAGGAGGACACTGAAATCGTTAGCGAAAAGAAAAGACCAAGAGAGTCGCCTAGTACAGTCAATATTACCATGAGATCTCATAGTGGGCGGGGAGGGGGTGTGTCAAGGGTTGGTTGGTCAGTGTCGGTCGGTCTGAGAGGAATTTATAAATGTTTCGTATTAGTCATGGTTCTAGAAACAATAGGATTAGTTATTTATGGTAAGAGATAATCTTTTTGTTTTTTTCTCAATTATGGGATTAGCGTCACCATATATATAAGGAGTAACATATAACATGCCATTTATAATGAGTTTTTAAAACGATAACGACTACTGTGCATTATTTTGCGAGTGCTTTGACAACAACTGTGATAAATGTCTGAGTTTAAAGAAAGAAATGTCAAACCAAGATCTGCTAAACGAAAGCTCACCAAGGAAGAAAAACGAAAACAGTCTGAGCTACAAGAAATCGAATATATTAAATCACTCAGAAAACAATACGAAGACGCCATGCTACATGGATGCAACGCCAACGACGTCGAGGATACACGAGCGATACTATATTTCAAAACAGGAGAATCACAATACAGACCGTACACGGATGAAAAAAATGAAACTGATGTCACAATTCACCCAATGGCAGAACTATGCAGCGAAATGGGAAATGCAAATAGAAATGATGATAGGCATAAAGATAGACCTAAAGAACAAGTACCTCATTCCGGATATGGAGGACGGAGTGGAAACGATGCAGAAACAGCTACGAACAATGAAATCAGCAACGAGGAGGACACTGAAATCGTTAGCGAAAAGAAAAGACCAAGAGAGTCGCCTAGTACAGTCAATATTACCATGAGATCTCATAGTGGGCGGGGAGGGTGTGTGTCAAGGGTTGGTTGGTCAGTGTCGGTCGGTCTGAGAGGAATTTATAAATGTTTCGTATTAGTCATGGTTCTAGAAACAATAGGATTAGTTATTTATGGTAAGAGATAATCTTTTTGTTTTTTTCTCAATTATGGGATTAGCGTCACCATATATATAAGGAGTAACATATAACATGCCATTTATAATGAGTTTTTAAAACGATAACGACTACTGTGCATTATTTTGCGAGTGCTTTGACAACAACTGTGATAAATGTCTGAGTTTAAAGAAAGAAATGTCAAACCAAGATCTGCTAAACGAAAGCTCACCAAGGAAGAAAAACGAAAACAGTCTGAGCTACAAGAAATCGAATATATTAAATCACTCAGAAAACAATACGAAGACGCCATGCTACATGGATGCAACGCCAACGACGTCGAGGATACACGAGCGATACTATATTTCAAAACAGGAGAATCACAATACAGACCGTACACGGATGAAAAAAATGAAACTGATGTCACAATTCACCCAATGGCAGAACTATGCAGCGAAATGGGAAATGCAAATAGAAATGATGATAGGCATAAAGATAGACCTAAAGAACAAGTACCTCATTCCGGATATGGAGGACGGAGTGGAAACGATGCAGAAACAGCTACGAACAATGAAATCAGCAACGAGGAGGACACTGAAATCGTTAGCGAAAAGAAAAGACCAAGAGAGTCGCCTAGTACAGTCAATATTACCATGAGATCTCATAGTGGGCGGGGAGGGGGTGTGTCAAGGGTTGGTTGGTCAGTGTCGGTCGGTCTGAGAGGAATTTATAAATGTTTCGTATTAGTCATGGTTCTAGAAACAATAGGATTAGTTATTTATGGTAAGAGATAATCTTTTTGTTTTTTTCTCAATTATGGGATTAGCGTCACCATATATATAAGGAGTAACATATAACATGCCATTTATAATGAGTTTTTAAAACGATAACGACTACTGTGCATTATTTTGCGAGTGCTTTGACAACAACTGTGATAAATGTCTGAGTTTAAAGAAAGAAATGTCAAACCAAGATCTGCTAAACGAAAGCTCACCAAGGAAGAAAAACGAAAACAGTCTGAGCTACAAGAAATCGAATATATTAAATCACTCAGAAAACAATACGAAGACGCCATGCTACATGGATGCAACGCCAACGACGTCGAGGATACACGAGCGATACTATATTTCAAAACAGGAGAATCACAATACAGACCGTACACGGATGAAAAAAATGAAACTGATGTCACAATTCACCCAATGGCAGAACTATGCAGCGAAATGGGAAATGCAAATAGAAATGATGATAGGCATAAAGATAGACCTAAAGAACAAGTACCTCATTCCGGATATGGAGGACGGAGTGGAAACGATGCAGAAACAGCTACGAACAATGAAATCAGCAACGAGGAGGACACTGAAATCGTTAGCGAAAAGAAAAGACCAAGAGAGTCGCCTAGTACAGTCAATATTACCATGAGATCTCATAGTGGGCGGGGAGGGGGTGTGTCAAGGGTTGGTTGGTCAGTGTCGGTCGGTCTGAGAGGAATTTATAAATGTTTCGTATTAGTCATGGTTCTAGAAACAATAGGATTAGTTATTTATGGTAAGAGATAATCTTTTTGTTTTTTTCTCAATTATGGGATTAGCGTCACCATATATATAAGGAGTAACATATAACATGCCATTTATAATGAGTTTTTAAAACGATAACGACTACTGTGCATTATTTTGCGAGTGCTTTGACAACAACTGTGATAAATGTCTGAGTTTAAAGAAAGAAATGTCAAACCAAGATCTGCTAAACGAAAGCTCACCAAGGAAGAAAAACGAAAACAGTCTGAGCTACAAGAAATCGAATATATTAAATCACTCAGAAAACAATACGAAGACGCCATGCTACATGGATGCAACGCCAACGACGTCGAGGATACACGAGCGATACTATATTTCAAAACAGGAGAATCACAATACAGACCGTACACGGATGAAAAAAATGAAACTGATGTCACAATTCACCCAATGGCAGAACTATGCAGCGAAATGGGAAATGCAAATAGAAATGATGATAGGCATAAAGATAGACCTAAAGAACAAGTACCTCATTCCGGATATGGAGGACGGAGTGGAAACGATGCAGAAACAGCTACGAACAATGAAATCAGCAACGAGGAGGACACTGAAATCGTTAGCGAAAAGAAAAGACCAAGAGAGTCGCCTAGTACAGTCAATATTATCGAAATCGAGTCGGATGACGACATTGGTGAAGTGCCAGGACCACCAGAAAGCCCTGGCGAAATTAAGGAAGAGCCTTGTTGCGACAATGGCCCAGTGCGAGGAGCAACGTGCCCAATAATAACACTATACAATTCTGTAAGTAACTGCAAATGTGGTAAATGTTACTGTTGTAATGTATGTGTTAACGAATTTTGTAACTGTTTTTATTTAAATAAATATTAACAATATTTAGGAATTATTTGTATATAACAAAGATTTAACGCATGGCTTTGAATTGTTTCATGTAATATATACAGGGAAACCAAACCCGTATATGTGGTTTTCGGAAAAAGAACAAAAGATGCAATATATTCCCGTACAAACGCGATCCCACACAGTATGCAAATACTTCGATGGAAATGCCTCGGAGTTCAACGGTGAATACCACACGCACGAAATCTATGCACTGCACAAATACGGAAGGTGCAAACCTGATACCGAGTTGCTCGCATTACGCAGAAGATACTTTAGTACAAGACGATTCAAATGCACAGGATGTCAACGAAGACACGCAGAAAGATTCGGAGTGCAATGCGGGAAATGTAAATATCGAGTTAAGATTAAACACATTACTACAGGGAAATATTTTAAAAACGCCATTAAGTACGTTACAGACATTGTTTAAATATCTACACGCACATCTTTATTTCAATTTGGACTGGGTACCCGACGACGATATAGTAACATCGCGACCATCTACATCAACAAGAAACGTAACACAAATACGTAAGAATACATTTTGCTCATACCTTATTAATAATTGCGTTATTAATGCTAGACATTACGATAACCTCCTAGAAACGGACAACGAGTTACGAGAGTTGGAATATCAAATCGATGTACGAGTATTAGAAAGTACAAAGAAAACGATATTCCGACAAAACTATTTAAAAATTCGTAACAATGACTTGTTAACGCCTAGGATAGTGATATGTGACAATGATGCTAGACTAGGTGCAATTATGTTCCTATTGAGTCACATAGCCACGCAAAACGCCATGTCTGTACAACGGTTACGTCACCTCTTAGCCTCATTTATTTTCAATCTAAACTATAAAAAGAGAGGATTAATATTATGCGGGCCTTCGGATTCGGGAAAAACATTTTTTGCTAATTTGTTATACAGTAAATTTCAACCACACGAAATAGGATATTTCAACTGTCCGACGGGTCCCTCGCCTTCAGCGTTCATGCTGCAATCCCTATCTAACGCATTAGTATACCGTTGTGACGAAATGGTGTTTGAACACTTAGGCGTAATACAGCAAATGAAGCAATTGTTAGAGGGGAGCAAGACGTTAACGACTGACGTAAAATACAAAGATTCACTGGCGATAGACCCACATCCAACATTGATTACAATGAACAGCAGTTCAAAGTATGACATATTGAAGTGGCATCCCAGTGAATTTCAAGCATTCGAAAACCGATGTACTATATTGTGGTTCGGGTGCCCTTTAACAAATATCTTAACACCTGAAGAGCTAATAGCTATAAGCAGTTGCGGGGATGAACTATTGTATCTACTACATTTATCTAAAACTAATAAACTTATAGAAGAAAATAACGTTCTTGATAAATTTAAAGAATATATTTTATAAAATTTACAACTTAATTTTTTTTTCTGCGGGTTCCTCTTCGTCCAACAAAGGCGCCAAACCAACAAACATAGTAGTAAAAGAAGGATAAAATATTTTTTGATAACTGTTTAGGAATGATATTTTAGGATTTCCTTTAACAAACGGATTAGCCATTGTAACAGTGGAATACATAGCATCTTTACCAAAGCGCGACTGTTTAATCTTAGGACGTTTATATAAAGGATTAACAGGATAAACGCGAGTTTGATCATAGGTCCAATCTTTATCAAATATTTGAATAGGATGTTTCAATCTTAAACGTCCGCGAACAGTAGTAGGCATAACATCTTTACCGATATAGGCAGGATCAATACAAAAATAAAGCCGTTTACAACATTTATTAGCACTAAAAGGCATAACGGTAGGCAAGTTATTCCAATACGTATTATAGGTAGTTTCTACCATCTTATCACCGGCAGCGATATCGTAATTCTCCCGATTCTTAAATAAAACAGACGAATGATCAAATTCCCCATAAGGTTGCAGAAAAACGTCAAAACATTGTTCAATATTATAAGGTTCCTTAGAATCACCGCAATAAGGGGTAATAGGAGTATAAATAGAATCCACGTTACCAGTATGATAAGCATCACCAATACCCTCACGTTGGGTATACAAACGATTAATTTGAACAGGATAACGAATATTTTTACGAGTCAAATCATCCTCAGAGGTAATAGCACGGCCAATAAGATTTTTTATTCCAAAATTAGGCATGTGAACATGGCCCATACGATAATCACAGGGATAAGTATTAACAACAGTCCACTTTTCATCAAAAAACCCATTAGCTTTCTGACGTTCAATACTAGAATTAGTATCAATATATTGACCACCTCTATCTAGCGAAGTATCAGTAAACTTAAATTTAACAGCAGAATAAGGATCGTTAAGCAATAGCTTCATAGGTTTGCGCAAACCAATATCATTGTTCCAAACAACTTTATAAATAACCTTTTCGGCGACATTGTTACGCTCAATAAAACGAGGATCTTTAGTACTAATAACATTGCCAAATCTAGTTTGAACAGGTTTACCATCAACACTATCAAAAAACAAAGAATTCTCCAACAATTTAATCGTAGGTAAGGGAGAAGGTTTTTTATCGGCAGACGACAATTTTAAATTAAATATTTTAATAATATCATCAGAATCGGCAAGAGGATAAATTACATCAGATATCATTTGATCACCTTCGATATCAAAGAATCCAGTCCAATATTAGACATTTCCAACGGCACAGATGAATTTTGAGTGGTCTTTAGTTGGTTTTCAACGCGAACATCCATAACTTCACATTCAACTGATTTATCGACATAAAATATACCACCAGAGGTCATCCAGTATTGATCTATATTAGTCCAAAGGTTAGGATAATCAACTGGAAAATAATAAACATTCTGAACAGTATCGTTAGTACAATCACAATACCAGTAAATATTTTGCTCGACACAGAACTCGTCATAAAAACCTTTGCTACAATCAAATCCTCTTTCGATAACGAAATCTGGCGACGCGCCCACTTCGTGATTCGGGGGTTGTTCGGCCATTACTTGCGTGAGTTCCGCGTTGAGACCAACCTTTTCTTCCTCTTGGATGAATGAATACTCTTCGGCTTGTCCGCACCATAGGCAGCAGCAATATCAAATGAATAATTTCCCCAAACCTTATCTAATATAGCAGAGCTCTCCTTCACAACGCTCCAAGGAGAGGCCATTTTAGGCATTTCATCAAAAAACTTAGGAAATTGATACGGTTCAAAATTATGTTTAAACAGTTGTTTGGCAAGTTTAGCCTCCTTAATATACGGAATCTCCTTAGGGTCATAAATATCAGGAACACCTGGTTTAAGACGCATATAATCAGGCAAATCATCAGTAGGAACAGGTTGATAATCGGGATCGTAATTCCAACCCTCGACACTTTCCGATGCTGTACTAATATCACTAAGATTAAGTGACTTAGTAGAATTAGAATACACACTACTAGTATTAAGAGAAGTACTTCGGGACCAATCAGAATCAGAATATAACATGTTTTCCAATATATTTGTAGGGCGGGTTTTACCCATTTCCTTTAAAGCAATATACTCTGTCGAACTAATATTATTTTTGGGCAATATAGCATTTTTCAATATTTTCCTAACATTGGGCATCTTAATATAAGGAACAGTTTCCTTAGCAATACCAGCAACAGCCTTAACATTTTTAGCAAGATTTACAACTGTTTTAGGATTTAAAGCACCGGTTAAACCAGTAACAACAGATTCGGCAATGCGAGCACTGTTTTGATCCTTAAAGTTTTTCTCGTTAACACCAAATATTTGATTATTCCACCCAGGAGCTACCTGCAATGATTGCTTAGGGTTAACTTTGTTTTGCTTAAACTGAGGTCCGTTCGCATTGAAATTTGGTGGAATTGGAAAATAAAAGTCGTCCCCCATTTGAAAACTGAATTGTATTCTTGCACCCACAAATATTCCAAATGTCGCAAGCAAAAAGATTGTGATCAATACATTCATTATACAAACTAGAACAAGCAGTTCTGCCACACCAATCGCAATGGGTAACAGAAGCTAACGCCAGCAACATTAAAAACATAATGATTAAATATTAAACAAACCAACTGTATTTATAGTAATAAGGCCGTTATTGCAAACCATAAATAGTACGAAACATTTATAAATTCCTTACTAACCAACCATCCGTCCACTATCCATATAACTATGAGATATTATATTATTGTTAGCTAATAGAAACCATCCCACCGACCACGTGGGATCCCACGTGGTCGGTGGGATGGTTTCTATTAGCTAACAATAATATAATATCTCATAGTTATATGGATATTAGTCCATGTTTTCAAATGGATCGATTTTGAACTCAAAAGGAACCAATTTAAATTCGTCCAACATGAATATGACTCTCTTTATTCATGAAAATATCAGTCTAATTTGATATTTAATTTTAATTAAAAAATAAAAGTTGTCTTTTTGGAGGAAGGAAATAAATTTAAACTTAAATTTATTTCCTTTTTGTCGAAAACAATACTAATTATATTTCAGAGCAATTTGCGCAGCTAGAAGCCAGCAACTTTATTAGTCAACTAGTATCAGCTAGTTGGTCAAGTTGCTAAGCTTTTAACCATCAGATATAAATGTAAGAAAATTTATATATACAAAATGTATGTATGTATGTATGTATGTAAAAAAAAAGCAAAGTAGACTTCAAAAAATATAATGAAATAATATAAATCTATAACTATGCCAGAATGGGCATTATTCATCTTTTTGTGAAATTCACCTTCGCGATGAAATAAGACTATTGAGGAATCGCACTCTATAATTTGAGCGTTACTCAGAAAAATAATTTTAAAAAGTAACAAATAATAAATAATATCGTCAAATCGTAAGCAAATAAAAATTTGTGAGCAACTTGCTTCTAAATTTATGTTAATTTTGATTTATTTTTTTAAATTAAAGTTAAATCTAATTACGTTTCGCGAAGTTAATTCAGATTAATCTTCAACTTTTCTACAGCATTGTCATCCTCGCTATCAGTATTTTTTTCCTCACCATTATCCATCATTTTTAATGAAAACATAATGGTTATCCAAGGCATACTTCCAAGTTTTGACTGAAATTTACGACTTTAGAAAAAAAATCAACAACTATTTTTGTGGTCACTTATCTCAAGCTGGCTGTCAGATAATCATGTACCAATCACCCGATGTTTTTAATTATTGCTTAATGTTGCCGAGCCGATGATATTAATATCATTTTATTTGCTGCTGTTTTTTTCGTAAACAAATTCATTTTTAACAAAGCAACTATAGTTAGATATCACGATAAAAACAACAAATAAAAACAACTAAAGAAAGATATTGTTAAAGAAATGTAATGACCAACAAATATAAAACAAACTTTTATTTGCAAACCTTTATGAAAAACCTAATAGGTAAATTTGAAAGCATAAAAAACTCTAACAATTGGAATATTTTGAGCAAGAAGATCTAACGAAATAATGATTTAAAAATTTCATATCTTAAAATCTTTGAATTGAGGTCTAACATTGAGGTTTACTTAAGTCTGGAGCGTAACTTTAAACTGAAGTTCAAAGTTAAGCTTTCCGGCTTGTCCAACAATTTTTATACCCAAGAAACGATACAACATCATCAAAAAAGATAAAAAAAATTTTTATGCAGTGACGAATAACATATTTAAAAAGGTATAAAATAAAAATAATAAACCTAGAGATGTAGTTTTTGCCGAATACCGAATACTCAGCAAGGCGTTTAATTATTTTAAGGATTCCGACCTGCTTTCTTGAATTGCATCTGTCAACTACAGTGTGAGCGTTTTTGTTTCATTTATGATTTGGTCGTGTCACAGCATGCAAAGCATTGTCAAATTTGTTGACTGTTACATTATTTGTTGACATTAAACACATATTTGTTGACATTAAACCTTTTAATAACTTTAGTAATCTATAAAAGTACTTTAACTTTGCCTTTCACAAATCCAAGAGTTTCGCTCTCTCCCATTTTTCCCTCTTAATCATTCCTTTGGTCCTAGAAACCAACAAAATAGAACCAAAGTCCTATTCCATTATTCCATGCTCATGTATTCTAGCAAAAGCCTACTTTGAACAATTTATTCAATTTTTTCAAAGCAAACCTCACAAATCCAACAAGCACACAGCAAAGTGCACCTGCAGTCTTTGCGAAAAAGAACAGAACCGCATGTAGCTCGCCTTGCGGTGAGCTCACCTCTGAATTCAATCTACAAGCTTTTTTATTGCAACAACTTTAGTATATGCTATTGGAGCTGGATTCACCGCAGCTGTTGGCACCAGACTTGTCCTTCAATTGATCCTCGTTAAAGGATTTAAACTGTTCTCATTTCGATTGCGAGACTATAAAGGCCCCGTACCGTTATTTCTTGTTGCAACCTCTCCGAATTGGGATTGGGTAGTTTTTCGTGCCTACTGCTTTACTTAGATGTGGTAGCCGTTTGTCAAGCTCCCTCTCCGGAATTCAACCCTAATTCTTCGTCACCTTTTGTAACCATCGTAAATCACTACCTCACGATCGACAATTGATAGAGCAGAAATTTGAATACAACATCACCGGCGCAAGGCCACGCGATTCGAAAAGTTATTATGTCCAAAGTTAAAAAAAAGGTCAAAAAAAATTTTTTTTTTGTTATTTATTTGAGTCTGATGATTGCCTGACAATTTTATTGACGTAGACCTGTCCAAAATATTTTTTTCAGGATATGACCCCGACAGAGTTGTCCTTGGTCTTGCCTTAAGGCCCAAAAGTGAGCCTTGAAAATTTTGGCCTTTGCCATGATTTTTTTGGCCTTGGCTGTAAAAAAAAACATATTTTCTTAGAGATTATGTTGAATTCTGCGCATAACCTTAGTCTATTTTTACAAAATATGGGTTTATTGTCACTGCACTTGCTACTTACAGTTTTGTTAATAATTGGCCTTAACATAAGGCAAAAATTAAAGTCTTTGGTCTTGAAAATGTTTGCGTTGGCCTTGGCCTTGAAACCTTTAATCTTGGCCTTGACCTTATAACTCTTGGTCTTGGCTTTCTCCTTGTAACTTTTAGCCTTGGTCTCGGCTTTGTAACGTGCGGCCTTGACCTTGCTATTTTTGGCCTTGTTAACAACTCTGGACCCATATTAGACCCTTTAGCAGAAGCGAGTGATAAAACAGTGCATGAAACTAAAAAACGAAGAAAACATTGAGCGTTTTAATGCCTTAACCTTACCAGATAGTTCTCTATGATCCTGGGAATAGTTTCGAGTTATAAAGGGCTCTAAAAACATTTGCTAACTTGTTGATATGACACACGGTCGTCTCGCAATCAGAAAGAAAAAAATTGCCTGGTGTGCAATATCGTCTGGGCTGCAAATGAAGGGTTTATAACAAAACAGGCTGGTTTTTTGTTAAAGTATCTATGTTGACCGCAGAGAAATGAAAATGGCAAAGATGAGTTAAAAAATCAAGTTGAAGCAGACAGGGAAGCCGATGAGATGACAGTATCAGAAGAGTTTGAATCACATAATGTATTACACGTTGCACACAAAGAATCTGAAGTGCATAAAGTTGATAAATTCTCTGGTCTATATGCTAACTTTTGCGATCTGGCTACTTGGGTCGTATTTGATGATAAAATGCGACAACTTTTGATAGAACATGGACCAAACAAGTTGATCAGTTTGACTTTCCTAAGCACAGAATGCAAAGAAAATTTTCAAAAAACCATTACAACCCCCGGCTTGTCAATGGAGATGAAGTTCGCAGACATTAGCTGCAGTATTCTGTAAGTAATGACCCTGTTTATTGCTTCTGCTGAAAACTGTTTACCAGTAGCACAACAACTGCGTCATCTCTTTCTTCCAATGGTTCACATTATTGGAAAAACATGTCCGCAATTCTGTCAGGGCATGAGAAAAGCAGTGAAAATCTAGCGAATTTTCAGTCATGGAAAGAGTTTGAGCTGCGACTGCGAAACAATAAAAATATTGATGCCGAACATTTGCGTCTTGTTAAAAAAGAAGAACAGTATTGGCAGCAAATCTTGAAACGGCTGTCAGCTTTAGCTAGAGTTCTTGGCATGCAAAATCTTGCTTTTCGTGGAACACATGAGAAACTGAACACTGCTGATAACGGAAACTTTCTGTAATTTGTAGAAATTTTACCTTTGTTTGACACACTTATGGATGAGCATCTTCGAAAGATTAAAGACAATGAAACACATGTATGTTACCTAGGCAAAGACATACAAAATAAATTGATTCATCTTTTATCCAATGCAATCAAACAAAAAATCCTAACATCTGCTCGTGATGTTAAGTACTTTTCAATAATTATAGATTGCACACCTGATGCGGATCATGTTGGACAAATGACTATGATCATTCGCTTTTTGGTTGTGATTTCAAATCCAGAAAATGACATTGCAGCAACAGCATCTATAAAGGAACATTTCTTAGATTTTGTGCCTCTAAGGGAGAAAAATGGTGCTGTTACGGTTAAAACTATCATTAAGCAGTTAGGCAAGATGTCTTTATCTACTGAAAACTTACACAGTCAAAGATATGACAATGGCAGAAATATAAGGGGGAAAAATAAGGGTGTCAAATGAAGAACTTTAGATGTCAATCCCCGAGCATTGTTTATTCCTTGCTGTGCAAATACATTGAATTTGGCTGTTAATGATGCTGTTAAATGTTGCTTAAAAGCAACAGCCTTCTTTGATCTGGTGCAACGTGTATTCTTTTCTGCATCAACTCGTCGCCTGGAAGTTTTAACGCGACATGTTTCTAGTCTCACTGTTAAACCACTGAGTGAAACAAGGTGGGAAAGCCGAATTGATGCTTTAAAACCTCTCCGTTATCAACTTGGTGATATCTACGATGCTCTGGCAGAGATTGCGAACGACACAAATTTAACAGGAGCATCTGGTAATTCAACACGGGTAGATGCACGATTTATTGCAAACGCTATTTCTAGTTTTAAGTTTGTTGTTTCTCTGGATGTGTGGTACGACGAGCTGTTTGAGATCAATATGACAAGTAAGCAATATAAACTTAATCTTAAAAAAATAAAGAAGTTTCTTCTAAATCGCAGAAATGAAATGGAGTTTAAGAAAATACTAGTAGATACAGTTGAAATTGCAGTCAGTTTAGAGATACCTACACTTTTTGAACCCGAATTAACCCGCATCAGAAAAAAGTATAAACAATTTACGTATGAAGGAGATGACGAACCTACTCAAGATCCAAAAGAAAAATTCAAAATAAACTTTCACTTTGCTTTTCTTGGCACAGCAATACAATCGGTTGAAGAAAGATTTACTCTTATACAATCAATACGTTCGTTGTTTGGTTTTCTCTATGATGTTCACAGTTTACAGAGTGTAACTAGCAAAGAAGTTAAGGAACATTGCTTGAATCTTGAGAAAGCTTTGCAACATAAACACTCTGAAGATATCGATGCAGTTGATCTATGTAGTGAACTGAAATCAATTTCAAGACAATTTTCAAGGTGTACATTGCCACTAGATTTACTTAATTTTATATTAAAAAATAATCTAACAGATTGTGTCCCTAACACTGTTATAGCTTTAAAAATCCTCTTGACACTTCCAGTTTCCGTGGCTAGCGGTGAGCGAAGCTTCTCAAAACTCAAACTGATGAAAATATTTTTGAGAACGTTTATGCAGCAAGCAAGATTTACTGGATTAGCTTATCTGCCAAGTGAACATGATATTGCTAGAAACATTAACCTGACGGAAGTCGTATCTACATTTGCAAAAACAAAAACGCGAAAAGTGAAGTTTTAAAATTATTTATTAATATATTATAAAGTTACATGAATATACGCTTCTTTATGATTATGGATGTATGTATTCTTCCGAATGTATATACAAAATGTAATAACATAACTTAAGCATTCCTTTGTGAAAGTAATTTGGGGAGGGGGAGGGGCGCAGTGTGTCAGATTCGCCTAGGGTGCCAAATACTCTGGCGCCGGCCCTGATTATATCAATTATGTTTAATTATGCTATTACTTCGATAAAAATATTATAAAGTATTAATTTCCAAATACAAAAAATAAATTCATAAAAAGTAATTTATCGTTTATCGTATGTGTATTTAGAGTTTACTGTATCCTAGCAAGATAAAAAAAAATAACAACAAAGACAAAAAATAAATCTTAAAAGAATATAATCGTTTTCTTTAAAATTATCATGTTGGAAGGCAATGCCACCTATAAAAAAATAATTAAATCGTGTTAATACTTGGTTTAAAGAAGACAACACATCATAAAAGAAGACAACACATTATAAAGAAACAAATGTCACTTTCATAATACGATGAAATGGTCAAGAAATTTATTCGATTGACTATTTCATGTACAGAAAATTCATCTTCTCGTTGCAAACTTTGGATTTTATTGTTTTCGTGAACAGCGTCACGTAAACGGGGAATTTCATCTATAAAATTAAAAAAAAAACTTATGTTAAACACCTATCTTTAATTACTGGTACGAAAACATTACTTAAAACAAGAAAAAACTAAGCAGAATAATACAGTAGAATCTCTCTAATTCGAATTTTATCGGGAAAAATAAAAGTTCGAATTTGAGAGATTTTTGAATTATAGAAAGTTTATTTTTCTTAAACGCATTTTACAATGACTTTGCATTTAATCGAATTATGAAGGTTTTCGAATTAAGGAAACATGTTCATATCACTTGATTTAAAAATTTCGTTCATTGAATAATCTTTTAATTTGTAAAATTACGGAAAACTTTATGAATCTTGCAGGACGATTTTAGCTGTCAAACGACACACGACGCACAGCAAATGTTAAATGGCATTTTCAAAAGTCATAAACACATAAACATAAATGTTTGCAATGATAATAAGTAGATTTAAAGCTTTTTGCCAGAAATAAGTTAGGCGACGCATCCATAGACAGGTAACGCTACATCGATTTAACGAGTTTTTCCAGTACAAAAATATTCACCATGACTATTTGAAAAATATTAAGTAATTTAAAGCTTATAGCCTTAATAAAATACCCGGTTTATGACTTAACGTTAAATGTATTTTTAAAATCAGAGAAAAGATGTTTCATTCAACTTTGTGTATTTTGCCAGTTTGTAGAGTGGTGTAAACTTTACAATACTGCATCATTAAGTCAAAACTACCAATTTTCGACCTATCGTCTTTTGCCAGTATACCCACGATGTAATCTATTGTGGATTGAAATAACAATTTTTCTTTAAATTAAAATATTATTTTAACTTCTTTATAAAAGTTTTAAAGTTACATTTTAAAACTTTTAAAGCTCCATAAATATAAATAATAACACTCTATTAGTATAAAAACACAATATAAATCAGTTAATTTGTTACTATACTACTTCGTAATTGCTATCATAGAATATTTAATTAAAATTAGTTTCATACTATTTCTGAATAAACACGCCAGCAAAAACAATTTTCTCAATAAAGTTAAACGTGCTAAAGTTTTCTTTAAATGAGTAATGAAAATTTGCATTGTATTAATTGCTACAAAATTTCGTTCTGCATAAAAAGTATAAAAAGAAAAAAGAAATCGCTTCAAATGAAACAAACGTATCAAAGTTGATTCTTTTGTTTTGTTTGACGCGACTTAAAAGAGAACTTTTTCAAATCTCCTAAATTTAATTCAAAGAGATTTGAAAAAAATTTTAGCAATGTTTTTAATATATTTATTTTTTATGTAGCTAGTTTTAGTGCCGCCCTAGAAAACTTGCCGCCCTAGGCGGCCGCCTTGTTTGCCTAGTGGTTATACCGGCCCTCGCTATAACTTTTTAAAATTTGTGTATGTAGTTGTTATATATTTTCATCTTGCTGGGATGCAGGGGCTTTATACATACACGTTTTGGACAAATGTTTGTAAATTGTACTGTCCATGTTATGTTTTTTAAATCTTGCTTTCAAGTTCTGTCCAGCGTTTGATCAGTTCATTATCAACGGTTTATAAAATATATTTTTTAATTTTTCAATCTTAAAAGCTGTAATACTTATAATTAACAATAAAAATCAAAGGGATTCCGTTTGCAATGAGGAGATGAATGTTTTTGTAGATGGAACAGATAATGGAATATATTTCTTGATCATTTCATCGTATTATGAAATTGACATTTGTTTCCTTATGATGTGTTTTCTTCTTTAAACCGAATATTAACACAATTTAGTTATTTTTTGCCTTTCAACATGATAATTTGAAAGAAAACATTGAGACAAGCAAACGGGGATCAGATTGTGTTCCACATATAGTTTTGCAAAATGTTATAGGTAAATTCAACCACTAACTTATTAAAATAGGCCATTAAAATTTTTATAATCTATGTTCTTACTTGAACTAAATGTTAACAAACAACGTTATAGTTTTCATTATTATATTGCAGATGATGAAGCCTCTCAGACTTATGGTGTGAAAAACGATGAGGCAATCATACAGCTGAGTACAATTGAGGTAACAACTTCAATATATAATGAAGAGAGCGATTGAGGTGAAATTCAAGCAGTAAATAAGATTGAAGACGAGACAGTGCCAGATTTGTCTATTGACGAAATTGAAACGTTGCCTAACGAAGCAGTTACAACCGTTCCAGATAGTACTTGTATTCTACCACACGTACCTGCGAAACTATGAACACGTTGCAAGAAATGTAAACCTGGACGATGGAAAAGAAATATTCAAAAAGAAAATAGGGATCGATGTTTACCATATGAAAATAGGAAAGGTGTTGCAAGACCTGCAAAAATACCAAAAGTAATAGACTGCTCTGCATGTAAATTCAAATGCACAGAAAAATTACAAATGAATTCGTATTAGCGAAATCTACTGGGAACTTAAA
The DNA here is from genome assembly GCF_038396675.1 of Hydra vulgaris. Lineage (NCBI taxonomy): Eukaryota > Metazoa > Cnidaria > Hydrozoa > Anthoathecata > Hydridae > Hydra > Hydra vulgaris. The sequence goes on from NC_088920.1 coordinate 24,750,594, forward strand.
AGTTTTAAGCGGGAAAAAGATTTTATTTTAAGGAATGTGGAAAGCAGCGTCCCAAAATATCGTAAGGTGGATACTCCGGAAAATAAATTTTAATATTTATATTCAAACACCGATTCAACAAGAGAAAGAGTCTGCCAAAAGTTTTTTTGCTCCACTTTATGCATTTTCAATACTGTCATTTTAAATGCATTTAATAATCGGGATGACCAGGGAGGCTTCAAGGGAAAGGACATGAGAGGCTGCAGAAGCCTTCAGATAAAACAAAGCAAGAAGACATAAAATTTGTAAAATGTCACATAGAGCGGTATCCAACAATGGAGAGCCATTACACAAGATCTGCATCCAAGCGCCAATATTTGGATAACAGCCTCTCAATTAAAATCAAATGAAACCTGTGAGTCAAGTCACATATAAACAAATATTTGGGTCGCAGTACTTTTTCCACCCTAAAAAAGACTAATGTGTTACAAGTGTAAAATACAAACAATCATTAGGAGATGAAAGGACTGTTGGTTATTGTTCCATTGTATAACAATTCGACTTCAGCATTTGTAAGTCTTTTTAGAATGCTGTATTGAACTAAAAATTTTATTCGAGCCATGCGATAAATGTTGAACTGTGTTGGCTTTCTCTCTTTCCCTCTCTATCTATCTATCTATCTATCTATCTCTCTTTCTCTCTCTCTCTAAAATGCTATTCATACTTAGAATAAGAAAAGGTTGGCAAGTGTTTTTGTTGGGGAGAAATTTCTTGAGTAATTAAATATTAAAATTTGTTATGTAAGCCAAATTATCTTAGACGTGTGTGGAGCATTCTCAGCTGTTTTGTTGATTCATTTATGTGTATTAGGTCAGGGTAAAAATGATTGGGTCAAAGATATTAAGTTTACAAGTGTATAGAATTTCTGTATAGGGTGAAAAGTTCTTTTGTTTCTCTTTAGGGATTTTATTATTTAATAAAGCAGCACTAGTATATTTTCCATATTCTAAATTATGACTATTCTAGGATCCTGCAAAATATTATAAATATAGGTCCACTAATCAATACAAACACGCTTCATCTCTAGCAGATTTATTTTATTAGCAACATTGTGTTATAGCCTAGACTTACGTGCACTGCGAACTTTGTATATTGCAGTAAGTTAAATTTGGTATATGTTATTCTTTTTAGTTAAATGATTAACTTTATGTTATCGTATTCGACTTTCATTTATTTAAGGGGGTTGCCCAAGAAACCAACTTTTTTTTGACCCTGTGAATTTAAATAACCAAATTTTTGAATATATAAATGGCCTTGACTAAAAAAACATTTTAAAAACACCAAACCTTTTTTTTGCCTCGATTACCCTATTTTATCACAATATCTGCAGATATGAACATGGTAACTACATCAAAATTTCAACATAGCTTGAAGATATTAGTTAAATCCATTTGTCATACCAATTTTTTGAATGACTCATTTAGTCAAAAGTTATATCTCTATTAGTAAAAAGTGTGCTAAAGACATAGCATTATTTGTATAAATGTCACAAATTAAGAAGTTATTTACCTCAATAAAAGAAAAGCCTATGATGTATGGATTATATATAATATATGAGTATTTCCTGAAAATTTCAACTTTTTACATCCATTTAATCTTGAGATATCATGTTTCAAAATCTTAAAAATTATGTAAAACTTAAATATGAGAAAATCATGTTTTTGTCTAAAATAATAAAAAAAAGATGTTAAAAACCACCAGTAACGTCGCGGAAAGTCACACTATACCATGGGTGCTACAAAGAAAATATACTTGCCAGAGGCTTTGAGTATTGCAAAGATGCATCAAATGTTTGTAAACTCTGCACGTGAAGTTTCTTATGAAAAATGTAGACATATCTTCAACACTACATTTAATATTGGATTTGGATATGCAAGAAAAGATACATGTAATGTCTGTGATGAGCTAAAGCAGAAGATGTCACATGCAGAGTCAGAAAACAACCCAGAAAGTAACAGAATGATGCAAGAACTAAAATTTCATCAAAAGAAAGCTGCAACTTTCTACAAAAAAAAAAGCGAGGCGAAAGATCTTGCCCGGATAGATAATTCTATAGAGGCAGTCGTTTTTGATTTTCAGAAAAATCTATGCACTCCCAACAAAACTTCCAACGATGTTTATTACAAGCATCAACTGACCTGTGACTCGTTTAATGTTCACATGCTGCCAAAAGATAATGTATACTTCTAGTTTTACGATGAGATTGTTGCCAAAAAGGGTGCTGATGATGCGTGTTCCATACTTTATCACCTCATAGAGACATACAAGTAGTGACAAGACTGGATTTGTTTTGTAATGGGTGTGCGGGGCAAAACAAGAATTATACTCTACTTAAATTTACGCATTGGTTGATAAACACAAAAAGGCAATTTGAGCGCATCTCAATCTGTTTTCCAATTCGTGGTCATTCGTATCTTAAATGTGACCGTAACATGGCTCTGATCAAACAGTCAACGGATCTGGATATTCCAGCTAGTGGGTTCAAGTGTTTAGGAATGAACGTCTCGAGCCATCTCACTTTACAGTGATCCTGTGACAGTGTTTACCTGTGACCAGAATATGCTCAAGGCATTCAAAGATTTCCAAAGAAAGCCAGACAACAAGATATCTTGTCCTTTTAAAACAAGACCATTTTGAGAAGTCCACATCAAAGCCTCTCATCCGCAATACATCAGCTTTAGAGATTCCTGAAACGGCACCATTAAAACTGCGGTTGTGACATTGCGACCTAGAGGTAAACAGACAACCAAGCCTCTGAAAACAAGAACACTTGAGTACCGATACCAATCAGTCGGGAGAAATTCAAGGACATGCAGTGTCTGAAAAAACCATGCAACCCTGTGAACCAGGAATTCTACAACAATCTTCTAGTTGTTGGACCCTCTGATTTAGAAGATGGTTCTTCAACAGACAAGTCATTATATGGTGATGATTGAATCAATCAGTCTATAGTTATGGAGTTTTTACAACATAAACATTAATATTTATTATTTTCCTCCTTCCTACTTTTATTCTTCGGTTTGGTACCTGCAATAATGATGACACTCATGTAGCAATACTACTATCATAAAGCATTATTTTATTGCGTTTCGATTCTGTTGTGTTTGGTATGAGTAGTAATAAATTAAGATAACTTGTTATGAGAATGAGTCTCTAGGAACTAACTATTGCAATATTTTGGCTTATATTAGAGTGATGCAACGGAAAAACGATCAAAGTCCGAACAGCCGTTCCCCTCTTACAGTATCAATAGGGACTTTAAGCAAACACGACGGAAGCGTATCTACAACGGGATTTTATGACTAATCGTCTTATTTTTTTTACTACGCATGCCCAGTTACGGTGATTCCCTTATCCTCATGCCGTTCTGAACTAGTTTAATACGGGAAAAAGCCATTTTGCGGTTGTTTCAAAAACGCGTGCTTTTGCGTTGAAATGGAGAAAAGTGTTGAAGTTACCGAAATTAGCAGAAAAAGGTGATGTATATTTTTATATGATTTATTTTAAGTATAAATATATTTGTTGTATTTATAACAAGAATATAACTAATAATTTAGGCTTGTTATTGAGTTATTTTTAAAACCCTGCTATTAAAAATAAAAGTTCAATAATAAACTTTTCTAAACTCTAAACTTAGCTTGAAGAACGTTATGACTTATAGTTGACTAAAATGTTTTGAAAGAAAATGTCATCAATAGTTTGTAAATATTTTATTTTTTCTTTTTAGAAAAATTATGGTGTGGAGTCCTTTGAAAGACGAACTGCTGTTACGAGAAATACTGCTAATAGAACCTTATAAACATAAAACAAGAAGCAGAGAAAAAGGAAGTTCGTGGAAAACAATTGCAAATAAACTTTGTTCGAGCTCTAATGATGATATATATTTTAAAGTAGACGCTCGTGCTGTGAGAGAAAGATTCGATCTTTTGGTTTCTCAATATTTATCTAAACAGAAGACTGAAGAGAAAGCAAGTGGAATTAGTCCTCAGATCACTCCTGTTGATGAAGCTTTAAAAAGTGTATTAGAACAAATAAAAGTATGCGAAGAAGAGTTGAACCATAATGAAAAACAAAATGATGAGGAAGCTAAGAGAGAGAAAGCAGAGGACATGAGAAAAAAGTCTATGGAAAGCTTTACGGAAACATAAGCACGTAAAAATACAGAAAATAATGTAACTACTCCACCTTCAAAAAAACAAAGAAGTCCAGGAACTGAGACTATTCAGTATCTCAGAGAAAAAGCTGAAGCAGATCGTGAATTACGATTACAACTTTTACAAAAATAATGAGATAGATAAATATAGTGAATATTTTCTTTGTTTCTATATTTTAATTCTATATTTTTGATATTGTTGTCACCAAATGTATGTAAGTGATGAATAATAAATCTATAACATTTTGAGAAAACGATTGTTTATTTTTTGAATTAAAAAGAAAATTAGTTGCAAGTTAATCAATTAAAGATGTCAGTTTTAAACAACAAATTGTTACATATTACCAATTTGGTAAAAAATAATCAATAAGATACTGTTCATAAATTTTGATTTATCATTGTAATTATAGTAAAAATTATGGAATTTGATACTCTAAACATTTATATTTTAAGTTGGAGATAATTATTAATAAAGAAAATATAAAACACGAATAATTACAACTTATATAGTTGCTAACACCTGAAAATATATAAGAATCATTATAAAAAATAGTGCTCTAACAATGGGGGTTCAACCTCAAAATAATTGGATGTGTTTGATTTGTAAAGGCAAGTGTGAGCATTGGTTAATAATGCACAAACTTGATACATTTTCCCCACTGCTCTTAATTGTACTTTCAGTTTTTTTTTAAAATCAAGGAATGCAAAATAGTTAATAATTTCTCCAAAAACCCATTCCACAGACGATCTTACTTTACTCATAGCTTTGTTAAATTCCTTTTGTTCTGGATTTAATGCATAACGATTACTGTAAGGGGTTTGAAGATGAGTTCTCAGTGGATATGCTAGATCTCCATAAATACATAAAGGATCTCCATTTGGTCTTACACTATTTTGTAGTAATAAGTTATACAGATTTGACGAGGCAAGCATTGAGCTATCGTGTCTGCAACCTTCTACTGGCCCAAACAGATTTGCTATTAGTCCATCTGGAGCTACAACTGATTGAAACTTAATTAAATGAACTCGCTTGTGCCCGTTATACAATACTTGTTGGTCTTGTCCAGGTCTGCACACAGGTCTAACTGTCCCATCAACAAATCCCCAGCAAAAATCAAGTGGGGCACCCTTATTATGTATTGCTAAAGCATATCGCTCCAGTTGATTAGGAGCTAACCAATTCTGGTTGAAACCCTTGAGCAAGTGGTGGTGATTTGAAAATATTCCATTCATGACTACGTTTGACATCATACATTGCTCGGGAATTGGTCGACCAAAACGAGGAATTAAGTCCAAATAGCGTGAAGGGTAAGCAAATCGCTTTAGAAAAACACAGAAGGATTCTATGCCATTAAAAACTGATCTGTTGCTGCAGATTATTTCTTCAGGTATGGCTAGTGCTTCTGCGATACGATAGATGTCATTTTTATAAAATCTAAATTCTGCAAAACATTCATCATCTGTCATTAAATCTAATTCAAAATGTTGGTATTTCTGATATGGAAAGTAAAAATTTGTACTGGAATTTATATCATACAGTTATAGGAATTTTTCATCTGAAATCTCGTTTTGGCTATAAGCGGCTAAAATAACTTCTTTTGTTTCTCCTAAGGAGGCCATATTTGTTTACGCGAATGCTTAGATAAATTTGCTTAATTTATAAAACTAAAAACGGAAAAACTCAGAACGGGAATTAAAATCGCCTTAAGTTTACCGTTGTCAACAAAACCCGTTTTCTTTGCTTAAAGTCCCTATTATCAAACATATAAATCAATATTTTTACATAAAACTTTGAATTTCTATATTGAAAAATAAACGTCTTCTAAAATAAAATGATTGTTGGAGTGATTTTCATTCATTGAACTACATAATGGTTTTTAAGTCTTAAAAATGGATTTTCTCAGAACAGCAAAAGTGTGACTGTGATCGTTCTTCAGTTGAGGCCTTCATATATATATATATATATATATATATATATATATATATATATATATATATATATATATATATATATATATATATATATATATATATATATATATATATATATATGTAAATTATGTTAGTGTATTTTACAAATAGAGTGCTCAATGTTCTTAAAGAACAGAGCAATAATAAATTAGTAAAAAACACTTATCTAACTCTTATCTTCGACTTGAAGTTTCACCATTGCTGGATCATCAGGAAGAGTTACTAAATCTCAAAAAAAATCAATTTATAGAAAAAAATATTTTACAGGAAGTTATAAATTATTATAAAAAATTTTTATAAAAAATTTTTAAATACTATATTTATTTATATAGTATTTAATTATTATTATAGTATTTAAAATTTTTTTATAATAATTTATAACTTCCTGTAAAATATTTTTTTCTATAAATTGATTTTTTTTGAGATTTAGTAACTCTTCCTGATGATCCAGCAATGGTGAAACTTCAAGTCGAAGATAAAAGTTAGATAAGTGTTTTTTACTAATTTATATATATATATATATATATATATATATATATATATATATATATATATATATATATGTATAAACAACTTTAAAAAGTATTCTACACAATAGAGTGCTCAATGTTCTTAAAAGAACAGAGCAATTATATTAGTAGTAGAAAATCACTTAACAAAATTTTTTTCCATTTAACACTGTGTTTCATCAACAAAGATTCATCAGAAATGGATGATCAAATTAATAAAACTTCAATTTATACCAAAAATTAAATTACAGGAAGTTGCAAATGTCTTAACTACTGTAAATTTTCACACATTTGTGGAATTTGCTGACACTATTATAAAAAGAATTCTTTAGAAATGATTACTTATGCTATTTTTTTTAAATGTTTTTTTTAAAAGGGTAGTTAATGTACATATAATTTGAACTCATTTATTTTTATAGTTTTTTAGGAGAAACTTATTTTCAACTAGAATTTGACCCTGAAAATTATTATTAAGTTTTGAACTAAAATTTGACCCTGAAAAAAAGAATACAAAAAAACGAAATAGAACTAGAAATGTAATTTGGTTCAACCCCCCATATAGCAAAAATGTTTCTACTAACATAGGAAAAGTGTTTTTAAAATTGGTCGATAAGCATTTCCCGCGATCTAATAAATTACATAAAATTTTTAATCGAAATACAATTAAAGTTAGCTACAGTTGCACAAAAAATATGGAAAGAATTATAAAAGGTCACAATAAGGCTTTGTTAAACAAAAAAGAAATCCTAAATGAAAAAGTACAAAAAATTGTAATTATCAACAAAAAATCAATTGTCCAATGAGTGCAAGTTGTTTATCAAAAAATGTGGTATAAAAATGTGTTGTTTCCTCTAAGAATGTACGTGATAAACAATATATTGGCATAACAGAGGGTGAATGGAAAAAACATTTTGCCAATCATAAGCAATCTTTCAAGAATAAAAAGTATTCAAGACACCATGCTGTCAAAATATATATGGGAATTAAAAGAAAAAAGTATTGATGATTTTATACTGAAATGGTCTATCCTTAAAACAGCGCCTGCATATAACAATATTTCCAAAAAATGCATACTATGCCTACAAGAAAAATTTGAAATAATTACACATGCAAATCAAGAATGCTTATTAAACAAAAAATCGGAAATAATTTCTAAATGTAGGCACGAAAATAAGTTTCTCCTAAAAAACTATAAAAATAAATGAGTTCAAATAATATTTACATTAACTACCCTTTTTAAATAAACATTTAAAAAAAATAGCATAAGTAATCATTTCTAAAGAATTCTTTTTATAATAGTGCCAGCAAACTCCACAAATGTGTGAAAATTTACAGTAGTTAAGACATTTGCAACTTCCTGTAATTTAATTTTTGGTATAAATTGAAGTTTTATTAATTTGATCGTCCATTTCTGATGAATCTTTGTTGATGAAACACAGTGTTAAATGGAAAAAATTTTTGTTAAGTGATTTTCAACTACTAATATAATTGCTCTGTTCTTTTAAGAACATTGAGCACTCTATTGTGTAGAATACTTTTTAAAGTTTTTAAAAATATATATATATATATATATATATATATATATATATATATATATATATATATATATTAATATATAACTATATGATTTTAATTTTTTTTTTTTCGAGGGATGATCGGCACTTTTAAAGATTTTAATATCAAGTTGTTTCATGTGTAATGACATGTCTTTACACTTTCTAGTTTCGGGTGCCCGACATGTTAGTGTATATTCTTTCAATGTTATTAAACTCTGTTTTATACTTTCGCCACCTTGTTCTCCATATAATCCAACCCCAAGTCCCGATTTGTTCAAAAAAACTCTATATGATCCTCTAACTTATGCATTTTTGAAGTTATTGATTCATTTGGCCAATTAGTTCGAAAGAACGTCAATAGCTTATGAACCGCTGCTTCTAAAATAAAAAAAAATTAACTAATAAATGTATTTGTAAAAAAATCTCTATTCTTATCAGCAGGAGGCATGTCGACACTTAAGATGAAATCAAAGGCTAGCTAATGGTCTATTAAAGGGTTTTATTATATATAGTCTATAACCTTACCAAAACTCTATACTTTTTTATTGTTGAATATTTGGCACGAATTCATTTTTTTGTGACACTTTAAATAGTTCTGAAACAAAACGTTGAATTTTTTACATATGCCAATTGCCTCTATCTGAATTGGATGTTTAGGAATGTTTATGTTATTGAAAACTGTTTGAGGAACTTAGTTGCATAACTTCATTAAGTTTTCAAACTAAAACAAAAAAATAATTTTCCAAAAAACAAATATATTAGACCAGATTAGGAGTGATAACAAAAAGTTGTCAAAGTTCTATAAAGCTGCATAGAATACAGAAAAATAGATCACTTTTATTGCCTGAAAGAATAAATATATTTAAACAACAATGTTACCAATAACATTTTATGAATACGATTTCCAATGAAGGAGAAACTATGATAAGCTTGACGTTGTACTCCACATGACTGCAAAACAGATTCAATTCTTTTTACAATTGGACCGGTATCTTTATTTAACTCAACTTTAGAAAATTCTTCAATTTGTCTCTCCTTATAAAGTATAAATAATATAATTATTGATTCTGTTCTCTTTGATTCTAACAGTGCAATTCTCTCTTTGTACATTACCTTTAAGTTTTCTGAGTTTTCAGGGTTATGAAATACTTCAAAAACACAATCATCTTGAATAAGAAGAATTTTGTTATTTATATCATTAATGGAATATTTTACCTGGAATATCTCTACCTGTTTCTCAAAATAATTATCATATTCACTTGAATCAAGACGTTTATCATTGATTGCAAGAACTCCTGCTTGTTTGATATCGAAAAGATGAGATTCCTTCTCCAACAAGTTATAAAGTTTAGGAAATATACCTAATGTGATGTGGAGAGCTGGTATCGCTATCTATAAAGAGATTTATTATAATTGATATATAATACATAGTAATAATAAATAGTATATATATTAATAGTAATAATGCTTTGACATATGGCTAATTACTAAATATGGCTTATTGATTACATTATTGAACTTCTTTGTATTTTTATCGCTATCTCCATCATTTTTAAAGCGCTCTAAATCTGATTTCAAAGATTCAAGTGTTCTCAAAAGGATTGGCTGATTTCAATCTTCATGCTTAATTGCATTTTATCTTTTGTGATTTCACAAAATAGGTAGCCACGACGACTGTTAAATGATATTATTTTTAGATTTCTTATAAACACTTTGCATTTTGAATAGTTAACTCAATAAGTACTAAAATTATGGTCTAACCACTTGCCTCCTAAGATACCGTAGACAGCACAAAGAAATTAAAATAGCCAAATATAAACACACATATGTTCTTTTCTTTAAAACAACAATGCTTTAAAATTAAATCAAAAACAAAAAAGATATCTCTACAAACATTTATTATTGTTATTATCCCAAACTAAATTTTAGAAACATTTTTTTTTACCTCCATTTCATTGACTGAATCTGTCTTATTTCATCTGTGTGCCTTGAAAGCCCAATTTTAAGGTTTGCCCGATAGTCTTTGACCTCAAATATATTAAAAATTGTTGTGTTATTCCTTGAATTAGGAAATACAACATTAGCTACTTGATAACACATTTTGAATGAACTACCTCCTATCTTAATATGTATTTCACAAGGAGTTATATTGTCATACATGAATTGATTATGCCTATAATAATATAATTTGTAACAAAATTTTTATATTTAACCAAATGAATTTTTACAAACTTTAACATTTACATGTTAGCTTTATAACACAAATTATACTTTTAATTAACATAGAAGTTGTAATGACAACTGTGATTGACAGTCAAAAAATGATTGAATGTGGACATTCAGTTATTTTTTAGCATTAATTGGAATTTAAAATTGTGCACTTAATTTAATGTCATTAATATTATTTACTTTTTTGGTATATCCGAAAATCGGGTAATTGATATAAAAACATAGTATTTATTGCAAATACAAATTATTTTTAACTAAAATTTAATATGAATGCAAATGTGGATTTTAATGATAAAGAATTATGTTTATAATTTTAGTTTTATTTGAACTTACCTTTCTAATTTCATCCAGAATCTCGATTAAATGTGATGGTAAATCATTTATATATGCTGTTGGTGTTTGTCTTAAAACACCAAATAGCATATATAAATCAAAAGTGCCTTTTTTGTTTATAAATTCTACAAGAAATTCTTTATCTTCAACGATCAAATCGTTACCTGACCAAAACTTTTAAACTTTTCGTTGATTTGAAAATTAAGGTAGTTTATCATTTTTTGACTTAAAAAAACTTAAATTAGAAATAATTTTTTTGGTTTTTTTGATTTGTATATGTAGACAAAAAAAGTGTAAAAAAACAAAAAAATTTCTGCAAAACTAAAACTGCTTTTGTAATGCAAATATTAAAAAATGTAAAATTTTCAAACATGGACAACTGTACTGAAATATATAGTGTCGTATGCAAAAAGCAGTGTTAAAAAGTATATCATTAACCTTATCATTTTTTTCATTTTTTCCCAAGGTGAACCACAGTCTGCCTTTAGTGATACAATGTCTTCTGACCCTATCTCAACTTGAGAAATATTAGCTTTTTTTAGTATATCAACTTTGTCATTTTTATAAAAGAAATTGACCATAAGCGCTACTTGTTGCATTTTTGCTTTTTTTGTTGGTCTTTTGCATTTTATATTAGTAATTGATGTTAATATCAGTTGATGTTTTTTGACTAATATCAGTTGATGTTTTTTGGCTAATATCAATTGATGTTTTGTAGTTTTCATAGTCTGTTATAAACCAATTTTTTTTCAATATATGCAAAAATTTTGTTTGCGCTTGCTTCCCTAGGTGGTTGCTCATAAAAAAACGTATTGAAATCTGACTCACTCTATCTAGATTGCTTTTCTGTTCTATTAAAGTTGGTGAAACAAAATTATTACGTATACGTGGTAAAAGTCACTTAGATAAACGTGATGAAAGTCACGCATTCATTTATGGTTTTTAATGACTATTGTAGTTTTATAATTGTCATAGGAATTATAACTTTGTATTTATATACGATTTTATGTAATAGAAGAGAGGTTGAAAAACAATCAGATAGTTGTTTTTAATTTATATATATATATATATATATATATATATATATATATATATGTATATATATAAATAAACGAATACAAGAATGCAACAAGCTATTTCGGCTATTATGCCACCAGTATTTGATGGCAACCATCAACGGTTTATCCGTCAACTGCGAACATATATTGCAGCAATGGACATTGACCAAGCGAAGAGAAAAACGATAGCATTAACATGTTTGCCACCACAGATTTATTCTGCATTAGAAGATCTATGCTTGCCGGCATACCCAGAAGACGATTCAGTGACTTACGAAGAGATCGAGGAAAACATTATGAAGTTTTATAAACCAAAGTCATCGTTAATACTACGCTTTGAATTTGGAACAATTAAAAAAGCAAGTAACGAGACTGTGACGAAATTTTCACGACGGATTGCAAGAGCTGCTGAAGGATGCAAATTTACGGATAGAGATGACAGGATGCGCGACCAATTTATCACTGGCTTTAACTCTTTAACAGTGGACGACGGTTATATCCGTCAAAGCTAAAGCAATACTTATATGTGAACGACGGATATAGCCGTCGCTGAATATGCTTTGTTTTGAAGACTTATATCTCAGGCAAAACTGAATGAAATTCAAAAGTTTTTTCAATAAGAGATTTAAAAAAGATTTTAACTTTCTGTTCTGTATTTTGTTTAAGTTTATTCTATCTCGCAAAGCATTATTTTTTCAATCAAAGTCAAAACTTTATTAAAAAATGGCGCAAGGAAAACAGCACGATGCTTCCAATTTATTCTTCCAAAAACGAAATTTACTGCTGAAGAAGCTCTTCGTATTTTGTTGGAAAGTGACAACGAAGGTTCTTTTGAGTCCGAAGAAGAGTTTTCTAGCTCAAGTGAATCAGATTATTTGGAATCAGATAGTGATTCAGATATTGAAGCTCATGAACTGGTGGCGCATTTGAATGTCGATTGTAATGAAATGTCTTCAGCAGGTGTAGTTCAAACAAATAAACAAAAAAAGGTCGAAAATATGCAATATTCATGGTCTAATGATGAAATTTTAGGCTGCTGTGCCAATTATGAGTTTACTGATACCCCAGGAGTACATCCTGACACAACCACTTTTGAACCACACCAACTATTTGAGTTCTTTGTAACCGATGAAATTTGTGATTACATAGTTGAACAAACAAACTTGTATGCTTTGCAATCTCTAAAAGAGAAGCAGTTAAAGCCAAAATCTAGATTTAAAATGTGGACTCCAGTAACTAGGAATGACATACGTATATATATTGGTTTGATTCTGTATCGTGGTATTATTTGGAAACCAACATATGAGTTGTATCATACAACCAATGTGATATATGCTACACCAGTGGTGCGTAAAGTTATCAAGTATGATTTAGACTTATTGATACATTTATTCACTTTGTTGATAATTCTAATTTAGAAGAAAGTGCTCTAAAGTGTACAAAAATAAAGCCTATTCATGACTATCTATTCACACTTTTTCGTAAAGCTTATGTGCCTCAAAATATTGCAATTGATGAACCTTTACTTTTATGGAAAGGAAGGTTAAGCTGGAAACAGTATATCCCAAGTAAACGAGCAAGATTTGGTTTAAAGTCATTCATTCTAGCTGAATCTAAAACAGGATATATTTGGAATGGTTTTTTATACACAGGGAAGGTGGATAAGATAAACACTGACAATTATAATTATATAGCTACAAGTATTGTTATGACACTTATGAATAATCTTTTAAACAAAGGTTATTGTGTATTTATTGATAACTGGTACATCTGTTGAAGTTTGTCACAAACTTTTATTAAATAAAACTGATTGTGTTGGCACAGTAAGAAAAGACCGGAAAGGTCTGCCAACTGGATTAATTTGCAAAAAATTACAACCAGATGAAAAGTTTGTTCAGTTTGAAAAAAGTACAGGTATTATGTGTACGAAATGGAGAGATAAAAAGGATATCTATTTATTAAGCAATTGCATTAAAAATAGTATCATAGAAGTAACTAGATCTGGTAAACCAAGAATAATACCTGCTGTTGTTGATTTATATAACAAAAACATGGGCGGTGTCGATCAAGGTGACCAAATGTTAACCACTTATATTTCAGAACGTAAAAGGGTTAAGAAATGGTATAAAAAATAATTCATGCACCTAATAAACACATCTGTTCATAATGCTTACTGTATAGCTAAAAAGTTAGGATTTTCAAAAACATCAATTGTATTTCGCCAAAGGATTATCGATTACATATTTTCAACTTATGTTGACCAAACGAAGAACTTAAAAGCTAGAGGTTGTTCTTCAGTTAATGCTAATCCAATGAGACTAGTTGAGAGACATTTTCCATCATTAATACCTCCTAATCCAATGAGGGCAACCCCATCTAGAAGATGTGCAGTATGTAGTGCTAACAAAATACGAGCTGACACTAGATACATGTGTATTGATTGTGATGTTGGTCTCTGTGTTAATTATTGTTTTAAACACTATCATACTTCTAGAGACTTAAAAATAAATGTTTTATAATACTTATTTATTTGAATATTGTATAAAATATGTTTCGTTTTCTTTTTTGTGACTTAATGTTACAAAAAAAAAAATTCTTTAAAACAACCATTAAAATCGGAATTTAAAAAAAGTACTCCACTAGGAAAGAGCCGCCGTGAAAAAAATATTCCACTGTTAAAGGGTTAACGATGGAGCTACGATCAAACGGCTATTATTGGAACCTGAAGAATTTACATTTGAAGGATGTTGAAGTTGCTGTTACTTTGGAACGAGTGACTCAAGAAGCCCGACAGTTGGATGGTTCCGATAAAGTGATGGTTTCAGCAATATCGCTACTTCCCCAAACAACTGCTTTTGCCGGAACAAATAAAATAACATGTTTTAATTGTGGGAAAGTTGAATATTATGCACGGGACTGCGAGGTAAAATGCAAGAACTGTTCACACAATCATCGAGTCAAAGACTGCATCAAACGATTGCAAGGTTTAAAAGGAAAAGGGAGAATTTGGAAATAATGGCATCCAGTGTTCTCCCTGAAACGGCGTTGCCATCATTAAAAGTTAAAACAAACGGAATGCTCCGAACAGCATTAATTGATTCTGGATGCTCAATTGCAGTGGTTCATGCTAAAAAAAACCGTCCTGCCAGAATGTTAGCATGTGCCACGGCAAAATGTGGTGCAAGTTATATAAGAAGTAAAGAAAACGAAATAAACGAAAAGAACGAAATAAACGAAAAGAACGAAATAAACGAAAAGAACGAAATAAACGAAAAGAACGAAATAAACGAAAAGAACGAAATAAACGAAAAGAACGAAATAAACGAAAAGAACGAAATAAACGAAAAGAACGAAATAATTGAAAAGAACAAAATAAACGAAGAGAACGAAGAGAACGAAACAAACGAAGAGAACGAAACTAACGAAGAGAACGAAACAAACGAAGAGAACGAAACAAACAAAAATAACGAAATTAACGTAGATAACGAAATAAACGAAGAAAAAGAAATAAGAAAAAATAACGAAATAAAACATCAGGATTTTATGGAACTGGAATAAAGAGCCCGCAATTAATAATACGATCCGCGCATACAAGATGAGCGAAGAGCATGAACTTAGTTACCGAAAAGAAATAAATGAATGGATAAACTCTGGCATTCTTGTGCCATATAACGAGCAAACATTGGGACCACCTAAAGTATTGATACCGCTCATGTTGTGCAAGAAAATGAAGGTAGAAAGATACGCCCAGTGGGAGACTTCCGAGCTCTTAACGAATTTGTAAATTGTCACACAGCAAATGCCGACGTTTGTCAAGAGAAACTGCGTCGTTGGAGGAAAATTGAAA
Source organism: Hydra vulgaris (assembly GCF_038396675.1). NCBI lineage: Eukaryota > Metazoa > Cnidaria > Hydrozoa > Anthoathecata > Hydridae > Hydra > Hydra vulgaris. The sequence goes on from NC_088920.1 coordinate 24,766,289, forward strand.
GTGCAAAAATTCTTGATCTTAAGAAAGCCTACCTTCAAATTTACATTGACAAAAACTGTGGCCGCATCAAACTGTGATTAGAAATGGGAAACGGTATTGTTTCACCAGAATGTGTTTTGGCATCAACGATTGATTTTCTGTTCTATTAAAGTTGGTGAATTAAAATTATTACGTATACGTGGCAAAAGTCACGCAGATGAACGCGATGAAAGTCACGCATTCATTTATGGTTTTTAATGACTATTGTATTTTTGAAGGTAAAAATAAAAGAACTTTTAAAAACATAATTAGGATTAAATGGTAATATTGAAATTGAGAGAGCTCATAGAGTTAGAAAAAAGAGTTGGGGGATAAAAGAACAAATAAAACTATTGTTGTAAAATTTCTAAGATATTAAGACAATAAAGACCTACAAAGTAAAGGAAAGTATGCATTTAGTATTACTTATAAAAAATTATTTACACGCGATATTAAGTAACTTTTTATTTATTTCAGAGTTATAAAATTAAGTCATAAAATGGATTCAAACCACCTAAATAATTTTGAGTCAATTTCATTTAAAGGCTAAAATTTTGGGGCTTTTTTGTTTCCAGGCTCCAATCATTAAAATTTTTTCCAAAGCATCCTTATTTGACATAAGCATAAACATATAAATGTTTGGAGTTTACTCCATGTCTTGAAGGTATCTCAAAGACCAAAAAATGCTGACGCCACCCCTGCCAATACTTTGCCGTCAGGATAAGTGCAAAAGTTCGTTTTCAGTTTTGTTTAATTTTATTAGACATTTAAATACTTATCACCAAACGAATACAAAGAGAGTTAGTGTTTGTATGTGAAAATTATGTCCTTTGTAATAACCATTTACAAGATTTATCTACTAATCTCCATGTAGTTTCGTCTGTAAATAGTTTGGATTTTTTGCAGGATGTTAAAGCTGAAGGAGCATCACTTGCAACACAACTTCGTGCAAATAGTAGTATACCTTATGGTAACATACCTACAATTTTAAAAGAAAACGATGTTAAAAATAAATTCTAACTAGTTAACTTTATAAATGCGATAAATTTAAAAAATAAATAAAGACTAATTAAAATGTATTTTATTAAATATAAGTTTTCTTTGAGTAAAAATGTAGTCTAATTAGAATGTTTTGCTTATTTTGGCTATTGATTTTGTCCTTCAAGTATGGTGGCATTGTAAGTATGGTCGCATTATAAGTATTATCGCATTGATTCTTAATTTGCAGGGTATCCTCTTATGGTTCAATCTGACGGTATTTGTTATATGCCAGGATTAGAGTCTCATTGTGGGAATAGCAAATTTGTGTATGATCAGTTCCAATATGTTTCTATAAAAAAAACTTTGTTTAATTTGTCACAGAATGAGGCTTATGTAAAAGCATTTCTGGTAAAAAAGTGTAGACTTGGGGTATTAACCGACTTTTCAGATTGAAGTCGTTTCAAAGAGCATTACCTCTTTAGTAATGTCTTCAAAATTTCCCTAATGATTTAATTGTTTTATGATGGTTTACATGTAACCAACCGTTACGAAATCAAAGCTCTGTTCATAACAGTTGTTTTTTATTACGCTATAAAAAATCTTCCAAACGCATGTAACTCTTGTTTTGGCAATGTGCACTTGCTGGCCATTGGTTATATACATGTTATTGCAATTTATGATCATGGGCCAATTGTAAGCTAACTTGTTGATGAGATACAGGAGTTAAGCATTATTAAATTACAAGGAGTGTTTCTAGTTTTAGTTAGTTGTAAATTTATCAAGTCTTTGCCAAGTTACATGTGATAAATTGGGTCTCAACGGCTTGCTTGGATTTGTTGAGATTTTTTCTGGCAGTCATTTTTGTACAGTATGCTATGCAACAAAAAATGAAATCCAAATTAAATTTGAGGATGAACTGTTTCAGATGAGTACTGTGCATAGCAGTAAAATCTGATTAAGTTAGGAGCAAGTAGAAAAAGCAATAAGAACAGTTCAAATAAATTGTAAAATCACTACAGAGATGCCATGACTGAATGCCCACTAAATAAAATAAATGGTTATCATGTTACAGATAATTGGTGTTTAGATATTATGCACACTTTCTTGGAAGAAGTTGTGCTTGTAGGGTTAGGGTGTATTCTTCATGGTTGGTGCATATTAGCTAAGTGTCTAACTTTATCAGATATAAATGAAGATATTTCTTTATTATGGGGAAAAATAACTGTAGAAAAAATTCATAAACCTGCAGAAATTTTTAAAATACAAGAACGAGGGCATGTACTTACACCCTCTATGAAAGCAGTAAAATGGTGGGCTCTGCTCAAGTATTTACCAATGGCTGTAGGAAAAATAGTCACTTAAAGTATAAAATCGGAAATTTCTTTGCATTTAATTGACTTGATTTTTGCACCATGGTTTCCCCATAAAATGGTTGTTTAAATGAAGCATGTTATTAGTGGTCATTTATCTATGATTAGCAAGTTATGCTGCAGCAATGAAGTAAGGTTACTTCCAAAGCATCATTTTCTTGTGCATTTGCCAAATACTATAACTAAACCTGGTCCACTTGTTGGCATGAGTTGTATGCCGTACAAACTGAAAAATTCATTTTTTAAAAGGTGTGCACATATTGTATGCAACTTTACCAATATTTTTCATACTCTAGCACATAGACATCAGCAGCAGGCTTTAGAGTCACAACTCTCTAACAAACACATTCGCAAAATTGTCACTGTGATAAAATAAAGTCTTGAATGTACTTATTCACTTTCTTTTTATAACGCTATGCAAAATATTCTGTGTTTAAGTAATGTAAAGAAATTGCTATTGCAAAAATGTTACACTTAGTAAGTGTTGAATTTAAACAGGAACATTTCATTGCAATTAATATCGATAAAGAGGCTGGATTGCCAAACTTTGTAAAAATTGCATGCTTCATTTCTAATACAAATAATAATCAAATTATATGAACAAAGGAGAGCTTAGAAGTAGTGAAGATAAACATTTTTACTTATCACTTTCATTCTAATGAAGTTATATTTCTTTTTTAACCAGAATATTAGATTTTACAGGTTTCTAATTATGATGATTAACATCCACTTTATTGTCAGAGTTTGCTTGGAAGTACTGAAAAGAAGAACTTTGTTCGACTGCCCTATCATGTTTTTTAATATTTAATATCTTGTGTGAATAGTTTAATTTTATTTGCTTTATATAGATCAATAGCACGGAGTTTTTATCTTTTCGTATGTATTTTTCTATTTTTAGTATGAATAAGTAAAGATCTTTTTATTTATTAAATAGTTTTATTTTAGAATCTGGTTTTAAGCTAAGGTCATTTGTGATGGCCACATAAGAGGACCTTGTACAATTAGGAATTAAGATGGCAGAAAGGAAGTTAATGCAGAAACATTCCAGTTGGTAATGAGTATAATACCCCACAGTGTTCGATGAGTATTAGTGAGTCTGTTAATGCCTCGCCAAGAATCAATAGCTGCAATAGTGTAATCAGTTTAAAAGTTTTCAAACAATTAACAGGTTGCTGAAATTGCAAATGCGGAGTAATAATAATAGAGACATATGTCACAGTGAAGAATAAAGAAATTGAATAAAGATTACTTGACCATTTGATTTTGAGAAAGTGAAACTTATCTAAATATCACAGACAAAAGTCGCATAAAACAGTCTTTGGAAGGCTATGTAATTTCGTTGCAAGCACCTTTTAGCAAGTAATTTAAAACTATAACAAAAGAAATGTCTCAGTTTCAACAGCAATTCTCTTTGATAAGACGTTAGGGTCATTTTAGAGTGTCCGCGTTCTTTATATTTATCCTTAACTTTTTTAAGTGTAATTATTCTCTTTATTATTGGTATATTAAACGTTTGTATTTTAAATCTTGTACTAAAGAACAAAAAAAAAAAAAAAAAAAAAAAAAACAAGAAAAAAACAAAAACAATATGTTACTGAATTGTTTAAAAATTCCAAATTTACTTGTGCATTTTTATTGACTTGTCTAAAGCCTTCGATACAATTGATCATAAAGTTTTATTCAAAAACTTAAATATTATGGAATCTCTGGCAATATTTTGAAGATTTTAAAAAGTTATTTATGTAATAGAAAACAATTTCTTCACTATGGCGTACCATTGAAATCAAAATTGTTCAATGTAACATGCAGAGTTTTTCCAAGGTCTGTACTAGGACCTCTACAATAAAAAAAAAAAATTGAAAACTTATCCTCAAAAATTTCCAAAAAAAAAAGGAAAACTATTCAAAAGAAAAAGTATGCTAAATATATATACTTTAATTCAGCTACACCACTTTTTTATCCATTGCCATCTAAACTATACTAATACGACTTGGGAAAGTGTTAGCGAAACTAAATTAGAATCACTTTATTGCCAACAGTAACATGTTGCACGACTTATTATTTTTAAACATCGTTTTTATCATGCTAAGCCTCTTTTAAATGAAATGAATATTTTTAATATATATCAACCTTATATTATTAATGATATATTTTAAAATATATATATATATATATATATATATATATATATATATATATATATATATATATATATATATATATATTAAAATATGTATATATGATATAGTATTATTAATGATTATGTTTTATGTTTAAATGAAAAACTTGCACATCTTCAATTTCTTTTCACAATTTATACTCTACAGAGTGGTGCAGAGTAAACGCAAGTTTTTCAAACCGCTAGTAGGGAGGGGGTATTGATCTTGAACGAATGTTGGCAGACGGCTTAAACAATGCCGTTTCAGTCGCTACGGAGCATTCGAGCGTACAACATCGTGTGTTCGTTGTCAAGCAGTTTTTTAAAAACTACTCTACAACGAACAACGACAATGATTCGGTAGTCACAGTGCAACGTCTTTTCCGTCAATATTTTAGAGTTGGACGTCGAGGTGCAGTGCTTGATCGAAATACCGTTCTCCGATGGGTTGCTGCGTTTAGAAGTACTGGTTCTGTGATGAAAAAGAAACCACCTGGTCTTCCCCGTTCAGTTCGTTCTCCGGAAAATGTACACTGAGTCAGAACGGCAGTTGTTACTAGTCCTAGACGATCGACTAGACGATATGCTGTAGCGCTGGGTATGTCACGCCGTTCGCTTCACCGCATCTTACATGATGACCTCAAGTATCATCCGTACAAAATAATGATCGTCCAGCAGCCTAATGAAGGGGATTTTGCACAGCGCAGAGAGTTTTGTCGCATAATGGATAAAATGTTTACGGAAGATCCCAATGCTACAGTCTTCATGAGTAATGAAGCACATTTTTATCTTGACGGTTACGTCAATGTTTAAAACTTTCGGTATTGGGCATCGGAGAACCCACAACAGTACAAGAATTACACCAAAGACCTCTGCATAGTTTAAAGGTAAAAGTGTCGTGCTGCATTTTAAAGTTGGGATTGTTGGACCTTATTTTTTTGAAGAGGAAGGAATTGCAGTTACTGTTACATCAGGTCGCTACGTTGAAATGTTAAACAACTTCCTTCATCCAGAACTTAAAAGGCGTCAAGTGAACATGAGAGACATTTGGTTTCAGCAAGATGGTGCCACAGCTCACACGGTGAGAGCATCCATGGAAGTGGTTCGATAAATGTTCCCAGGACATGTGATTTCGAGATTTGGTGATTTTCACTAGCCCCCTCGCTCACCCGACATGTCGATATGTGACTTCTTTTTGTGGGGATATTTGAAATCAAAAGTGTACATGAACAAGCCTCGCATACCTGATGACCTTAAGAATTCCATTCGTCAGAAAATTGAAGCCGTGCCGAATGAAATGATGGAGAGAGCCGTCCGTAATTTTCACGAGAGGATCCAAATTTGTATCCAGCAAGAAGGACGTCATCTCAAAGAAATTATTTTCCAAACCTAAATATGGTATGTAATTTTAAAAACTGCAATAAAAAACCTGTTTTAATAATCTAATTTAATTTAAACTTTTATTTTTAATTAATACTCTTAAGAAATCTATGATCGTAATTTTTAAATACGAAATCTTTTATTTTAATTTATTTATTATATATATATATATATATATATATATATATATATATATATATATATATATATATATATATATGTATATATATATATATATATATATATATATATATATATATATATATATATATATATATATATATATTTATATGCTTGTATCTTTAAATATTTAAAAATAATTATATTTGCATTTCTGCAGGAATATTAATGTTAGAACTATTAAAGAGTTATTTTTATTTAAAATCTGTTTAGGCAGTTCTCGATAACAAAATCTTATGATCTTCTTCGAGTATCCGCGTTTTTATTGTAACGTTAACAAAATTTGTAACTCTTACTATATGTAATTTATATATGTTATTCATTCTTATATTGTAAAACTTAATTTAATTAAATGAAAAGAACATAAAAAAAAAAAAAAAAAAAAAAATCAAGTATTATCCAGATTAGTTTTCAATTCGTCGATATAGAAATTGGCGCTTGTATTTTATGCAAAAAAATTTGAAAATCATTAGCTAACCTGTAAACAACAGTAAAAAGTAAAAAATTTGAGTGTGAATGATGTTTATTTTGTTTGCATTCGCTTCCGAAGGCGGTTGCTCATTAAAAAAAAATGTGTGGGGACCTTTCTCACTTCATGTAGATTGATTTTTACTCAGTTAAATAGTGCCAAAGGCCTAGCAGAATGATGAGGAGACCATTAAAATGTGAAAAAAAGATCTGAGTGAACATGCAAGACAGGTTTTGTACAGTTTTTGTTTTCAGTTCGTGAAGATAAAGATTGGCACTTGATTTTTATGCAAAAAAGTTTTAAAAACATTTGTTACTTTGTTGATATGTAGCAAAGACCTTTTTTTGCCCTGAGAGTTGCTGTTGAGGCTAGAAAAGAACAGCAAAAGTGAAAAACTTGTGCGTGAATGGTGTTTATTTTACTTGCGCTTGCTTCCCTAGATAATTGCTCATTAAAAAAGTGTGTGAACCTTTCTCACTCCATTGAGATTGATTTTCACTTAGTTAAGGTGGTACTTGGGTGAAAAAATAGTGAAAATTGAAAATTTTTAAGAAAATGTCTTTAAGTCGTTTGAACTATCTAGAAAACGCCTACGTAATTTGTTTTTAAAAAAACAATAAAAAAAAATCTAACTTTCTATTTTAAAATAGGCATTAGTAAACTCAGAACTCAAACTTTCATAGCGACAACCCTAGCAACCAATTTTGAATCACTTAAAGCTTCTAAAAGTATGTTTCTTTATAATCTAGAATCCCAGGGTTGGTTGTTTTTTCAATCTACGTAGCGAAAAGTCACGAAACTAATAAACGTTTACATGAGGTTTTCATTGTATAAAATTTTGTATAGAAAAGTTGGATGAAGTTGTATGTAAATCAATATTTGTTCATGTTTATAATCATTGTTTATTTGGTTTCGTTAATTAGTTAATTGAAATGACTTTTTATCTATTATTATTACTGTTTAAATGACTTTTTATTGTCATTTACTTTAGTTTTAATAAGCAAAAAAAAAAATTAAATAAATTAAACAAAAAGAACATTAAAAAAAAAAAATATGGTCAAGTATTATCCAGATTAGTTTTCAACTTTGTTATAGTTAACTTAATAAATAAGTAAACTATAACAAAGATTTGCTACTTTTATTGTTATTAAGTTAACTGGTTTTCATGTGCTACTTATTTCTTTTGTTATACTTAATGGTAATGAATAATAATAAAAAAAAGAGCTATGTTGCAGAGAAAGTCTGGCCATTCGAAGGCATTTTCTAGATGCTCGTTTAAAGGTTATCACCATACAAAAAAACAAGAAGAATCACACGAGGTTCTTTCATCAAACCCACCTATTTCTTCCTCAGGAAAGAAAATAAATCTATCATATTTATCAACAAGTCAACCACTATATTCTAAAATCACTGATAAATCCAATCAAATAAACATTGCATTGTCCTTGCACACCATTGTCACCGATTTGTTACTCTATGTAAGTACTCCAAACTCAACGGTGTATAGTTCGTTTTTTCTACCAATATTCTTATAGAAACTATCAATTTAGTAGCTACATGCCCTGATTGTAAAAAGAAGACTATTAGTCTAACATTTGATGTCTTGAGAAAGCAAGGTTTATCAATACCGTTATTGTTGCATTGTTCAAATTGTAGTTGGTGTGCAACCTTTCATTCGAGTAAAGAATGCAAACGGAAAAGCAGTCGTGGTAGACCTCCATTTGAAGTAAATGAACGCTCTGTTATTGCAATGAGGGAAATTGGAAAAGGTCACGCTGGTTTAGAAAAATTGTGTCGATATTTAAACACGTCACCTCCAATGAATGTTACTGTGTTTAATGAATTACAAAAAAATGTATGTAACTCATATATTGATGTTGTAACGTGTTCTATGAACAATGCCTCCGCTGAATTGAGAGATTCCATATTTGCAACTGATAGAGGTGAAAATGATATTTCAAATGTAACTGTATCATATGATGGATCATGGCAACGAAGAGGTTATGCATCATTAAATGGTGTTGTTACTGTAATAGCAAGTGACACAGGAAAGTGTTTAGAATATCGTGTACGATCTAAAGTTTGTAAGTCATGTCAATCTTAGGAAGCAAAGAAGAGTTCTGATGAATGTGAAGAATATATTTTAACTCATGATTGCAACATCAATCATACTGGTTCTGCTGGTTCTATAGAAGCTGCTGCTTTAGTAGATTGTTTTGTTGCTTCAGAAGATAGTCGTAAGCTCCGATATACAAAATACCTCGGAGACGGAGACTCTCAGTTATATCCTACGGAAACTCAAAGCAACAAATAAGCAGAAATTATTTGATGGAAAAACGTTAGGAGGTGCAGGTCGTCTTACTGAGAAAGTTATAAATAAACTGCAAAATTATTTTGGTATCGCAGTTCGGCAATCGACAGGTTCTACTGTTTACCAGTTTAAAAAAGCTATTGGAGCAGTGCTTTTCCATTGCTTTGAGGCAAAAGATGTTGAATCAAGACACCATATGTGCCCACGAAGTGCTGATAGTTGGTGTAAATATCAGGCTGACAAAATAAACGGTACAGCAACGTATCAAATAACGACCGACGAGTAATGCAAATGGAAAGAAAATCGCTTGATTCAGTTAAGAAGTGGAGAAAGCATATTCGAGTAGTGCGTAAAGGTTTTACAAATAACAATGAACCAGAAGAAGAACTAAAGTATGGTTATGTTTTATTTCTAATCATCAATCATAAAAATTTCTTTTTTTTGAATATATAAAGTTTAGTGATTTTTTAGTGGATTCGTACTTAAATTGGGTTTGTCTCAATTTTAAAACTTTTCGACGGTGCGTCATGTAACTTTTAATTGGGTTGAGCTTTGCACTTTTTGAAATTTTGCATAGCGGATATTTTTTATTAAATGCAGGTTTTGAACCAACGTTTTTTGAAAAAATATTTTTCGGACCATAATAACCTGGGCCCAAAGTTTCATTTTCAAGCCTTATTACAAATAAGATGTTAAAACTTTTTATTATCTTAGATCTAGTTATCCAATCAGGACAATTCAGCTTTCATACCTGTAAAACTATACTAAAAACAAACAGTGAAAATTCCGATAGCATACTACAAGTGGTTTTTTCTCAGTTTGACGCATCGTAAAGTGACCATTTTGTGACTTTTGGGCCCAAAAAAGGACATTTTTGTATTTTTTTTTTCCCAAGGTTTAGTTACCTATATTTAATAAATGCATCAAAATATCAAATTAAAATAAAAAGAAATAAAGATTTTGAGTTTTTCACCCAAGTACCACCTTAAGTGGTGCCAAAGGCCTCGCGGAGTGATGTGGAGACCACTAAAATGTTAAAAGCAGATCCGGGTGAACACGCTGATTTTACGTGATAGTGATCAGCACTAACATTTTATGCAAAAAGGTTTGAAAAACATTCCTTAAGCCGTCGAAATGATAGCGAAAGAACTATTTTGCCCTAAAAGTTGCTATTGAGGCTAAAAAAGAACAGCAAAAAGTTAAAAAGATTAATGTAAATGCTGATTATTTTGTTTGTGCTCGCTACCCTAGGTGGTTGCTAATAAAAAAACCGTGAGAGGACATTCATCCGTTTCCTCATCAAAGATTTAAATAAGAAGCGAACTTTACTACAATATTGACAGTACATGTAGTACACACACACAGCATGCGATACATAGACATACTACAAAAAAATGATAAGACAAATTGTACAAACTTGTACAATATGTCTAAATTTTATTCTTCTTTTCTTTATTCGTTCTAATTTAAGTCGTTTGCATAAAATTTATCTATGAAAATTGAAGAGTTTGATCTTGATCAGCACCGCGTCAGTTTTTCGCCGAGTCAGTGCGCTGAGATGCAAAAGGCCTTTGCAGGGCCCTATTCTTATTCGCCTAAGATTTTAGACTGTTGACCGGCATAAAGCGGTCCAAGACCTGGCGCAGACGATGACCTGCAAGAGTAGATGGGTGGTTAAAAACTCAACAGCGGCGTCGGAATACCTCCAACTAATTGTTCGCTCCCATGGATAGCTAGCTCTGTACCAGATGGAACCCTTCACATATTATAACAGATGTTGTATCCACCGCACGCTGATCCGCGTAAGTTGTCTGGAAAGACAGCTCCACTGATCATACTCCATAACGTCTAAACTTGAACTAATTAGGCTATTTGCTCAACAGTTATACGTGCAGCAAGTCGCACTACATTAAGTTGCAAGACTTAATCCAGAATAATGTTTCCTTATATTTGGGTGCTTTCATTACATGCAATGATTTGTAACAATCTTCCGATCTTCGTCGGTTTCAATTTGCTTAGTATCCTCTGGGTTTTACACGTAATTGTTACAATAGCCCCAACTGCAATCCCTACAACTGATATATAGTTAGGAGTTCTGCCGTTGCTCCTCTCAAGTTCTTGAGTCCAACTCCTATCAAGCTTGAGTGGGTCATACTTAGCGTATTATCTTTCCGAGGTATCTTTCCGATTTCTCATACGGACATGCCATATCAATGATAGCAATCACACTATCATCTTTTACAACTATATCGGTTTAATTGTAACGCCTGCCATTCCCAGATAGACACATAAGTGGAACTTTTTAATACATCATTTTCATTTATTTTTTTTACAACTTATTAGAAAAAATATCAAATGATAAGAAAAGTATATATTTTGCTTCTCTCATGTCTTCTATCCTAGTCAGAGAAGCATTTTTTCCTAACTTGTAGAAGGTTAAAAAAAATTCGCTAAAATTCGCGAATTTTTTATACTTTTCTAATTTTTTTTTTTTTACTCATTTAGATAATTTTTTTATTTTTTTTTATCATAAAGACATTTTTTTAGACATTCTTTTATCTTTTTCAAAAGTAAAGAAGCTTAAAATATTGAACATAGCTTTTGCCAAATGAGTAATTAAAATATTAGGTGAAAATATAAATTCTCCGATAAATATTGTTTTTGAAAATAATATAGCTCAAAAGTTCGGCAGAGTTCCACCCTGAAATGACTTTTTTATCCTAGGGGATGTTATCATGGATAACTAAAAAAAAATCAGCTGCCCCAAATTGCCCGAACTGAATTTATGGGCATTAGTATAAAAAATAAAAATCTGTGTAAAATATTCCCCCCCCCCTACAATGAGGGGGTTGTAAACTGTACGTGGTTATTACTTTTAAACGCCAAAAGATTTTTTTATGAAATTTGAACTCTATAGATAAAATTAAATTATTTTTTAAGTTTTGAAAACAATTATGTTTAAAATACTGTTCCCCCTCTCAAAGGGTTGGAGGGGGCCGATATTTAAGTTCTTCATGTTCCCAAGCTCCAATAACCCTAATATTTTGTAACACATCCTCATTTGACAATAGTATTAAAATAAAAAATTTGTGAGTTTACATCATGCCTGGAAAAGTGTTTCATCCGCATTTCTTGAAACTTGAGTACAGATGTTGTTAACATGATGTGATTATATTATGTTAAATGTTACATGACGTCTAGTGGTTTATAACTAAAGTGGCTAATTGTTGTTATTGTATTTGTACGGTTTTGTGTGTAATTGATAATTTTTTATTTTAAGGATGTTTATGTGGGTTTAATAGTAATTTTGGTCCAATGCCTTCAAGCCCCAACTTTTGCAGGCCTCTTCACCTGCAATACCAAAAAGAAACAAGAGTCAACAAGAGCTTAAGAATTACATGTTAGGAAGCAAATAGAAAGTCTTCAATATTTTGAACTTGAAATCCCCTTCTCTAACCAGAAAGCAAAAATAAAAATAAAAATTGAGATGACATTGTTCGACAGCAAGGCAGTGAATGCTGTAAGATACAAATTCAATCAACTCAATCTTGCAGTGTTTGTTCTGCCAAGGTTAGTGAGATGAACAAGCTGGATATATTTAGAGAAAAAGTTTGCAATAAGCAAGCTATAGCTTTAGGATTATCCACACTGCACTATTGGATACGAATTTTTGAAATCATTCTACACTTGGGATATAAAATGGATATTAAAACATACCAGTCCCGATCTCCAGAAGATAATTTATCTGTAAAATTTCAAAAAACAGAAATCAAAAAAAGTTTAGAGAGGTGTTATGCTTAGTGGTTGATACTCTTAAGCAGGGATTTGGAAAAACTAATACAGGAAACACTGCAAGGAGGGTATTTCTAGCAGCAGAATCTTTCTCTAAAATAACAGGAGTTAGTTTGGACATCATTTTAAGACTAAGAAAGATATTGAATGTCGTTTGCAGTAGATTCCACCTGAACTTGGATGCTTTTAAATCATGCTGTTATAAAACGTCAGAGCTGATAGTGGAAACCTATTCTTGGTACATTATGCCACCTACACTTTATAAGGTTCTGGACCATGGATTTTTAATTGCTGAGTATTTGGATCTTCCGATTGGAGCGTATTCGGAGGAGGCTCAGGAAGCGCAAAATAAGGCCATACGAAATGCATAACTCAATCACACATGCAAAATATCTAGAATTGATGTGATGCAAAACCAATTCCATTATTTACTAATAAGAAACGATCCTGTCGTCTCTTCGACTGCTTTCAGGAACCCCAAGACATTTTTTGGTCCTAACCTTGATCCTGACGTATAGGACCTCCTCAGAGGAAACGAATGGTTATTTTTTTTCTTAATAAATGTTTCTTTTCAAATTTAAACTTTTTTCATGTAAAAACTCACTTATCAGTATATATAATCAGGAATTACATATTAATGCCTAATAAACAAGAAAAATATTTTTTTCACGAAATATTTTTAGATTTATTTTAATATTTTCACAAAATGTTTTTAGAATAACTTCTAAAATCTAAAAAATAAAAAAAAATTGCATTGAAAATTCAAGAGAAGAGGGGGAGGGAATAGGGGGGTAAAGGGAGGGGTCTAAAACTTGAAAAGTTTTTAATTTACGCACTTTTTAAGTTTGTTTTTGAATTGGAACAATAATTTAAAAAAAACCTTTATTACTTTTTGACAATTTTGCTTCACTGTGCGCCTGCTTGACCCATCATTAAGTCTTATGTCTTTGGCGAGTTTATCACAAAGCAAGTTATGACGTTTTGAGTATGCATCTCGGCTTGTAGAACATCCAGCCAAAATGTGATCATTAGTTTCTGCTGTTAATTCACAGCACCGAAATTTTGTGATAGTCGGGTCGACTATGTTTCTCTACAGATTAATCTTTTTTGGAATCACTCTTGCCATTGCCTTCTAAATTAGAATTTTGTTTCAAAGTCTCATATTCTTTTCCAACAACCAGTGACGATTTACCGAGGACTCTGCTATTGTCTTAAGGGCGCCTCCATCGGTTTGTTTGCGAATTTTGTTTACCCTCTTAAGTACTTTCTGGCGGCATCTAGTTCTACCCCTGCTAACGCGGCCCTTTTTCTCAAAACTCTATTTGACTGCATAATGCAGGCTCTGAAAACTAGGACTACTCCATTCGTTGACTTAGCTCTTCTTCATTGTATGACAATTCCTGACACTACATCAGGAATTTGTAAGGCTTTGCTTGAATGCATCCATTTTCTATTGCATCTTGCGGGTAAACAAATGATGGTTTTCACCCATTCTTCACAAATCGTGAGCACTTACGGAGCTCACAGATTTCGCACCCAGACATCCAGAGAATATAGTTTGCTCGGGCACAAACTACCTCTTTTAGCACTTTCACTTAGCTTACACTCCCTGAGCCTGGTTAGCCAAAGCTTCCATTTCTCAAATGGAAGAGTAATCTTACCGGCTTGATCAATCGCAAAACCAAGATATTTTTGAATACTTTCGTACTTCATAAATGGGATTTCAACAACCTGGTTATCAAATTTTCACTATTTATGCGCCCTCGTAAGGACTTTCATGAATCGTTTGTCATTTACAGCCAAAACGCGTAACAACTGGGATTTCGCTGGATTTACAGCTAAACCCTTCTCCTCAAAGATTGTATTGCACAGGTTAATTAACACGTTTATTTTAACCAAATTCTTCGATAACAACACGCTATCATCAGCAAAAGCTATGGAAGAATATATCGTGGCCTTCTAGTTCAAGACCGCAGCAAGTTGCTTCTAATATCTCAACTAGTTCATCTATTAGTAGAATGAACAGCAAGGGAGACAGCAGGCAAACCTAATTTAATCCCAAATTTATACATAAAGGTCGAGTCTTAGTTTTCTCAAACGTAATGCTCGTGACACCTCCCGCATATAAACTGTCTACCACTTTAATCACACTTCGCGGTATGCATTTCCTTAACAATCCTTTCTTTATCGATTTATGCAAAATCGTATCAAACGTTTCTGCAAGATCGACAAATACGACTGTGCATTCTGTAAGACTGGAGAATGCATTAGATGGTTTTTACAATCTTAAAGCACTTATCCAAAGGGACGAATGTTTTCTGTCTTACATGAAGTTGTAGATTTATTCCAATCCGTCTGTCCTAGATACACCCTATTTAGCATATTGCCGATCGTCACAGCTTGGTAGTTCGACGTTAGATGCTTCTCGCCACCCTTATGCAAGAGTATTGTTCGGAACCTACAAAAATTCTATGCAAGTACTACTATTTAAAAATGTTGGCGTGGGCTCGCTTTTTTCATGTCCTGTATAAGCAAGCCATTTGAACCACCAGATATCTTTCATGATTGCGCTGACTGCATCTTGTATCTCCCTAATCGTAATACAAATATAGATTATTAAGTTGAATATTTTGTCATTTTGCACTGTCCAAGCTGAGTTCTTAACTCTATCCGGTCAATGTACAAATGTTGTACTTCATCTAACTCTGACCCAACCTCTTCCTCTGATATTTCCTTAAAAATGTGTAAGATTCTTGTGTCCAAGAATCTTATAAAGAGTTTCCTTTTTCTTTTTTCAATAGAAACTTTTCAAAAATGAACACTTCCTCCATTTACGAAAGTTCCTGTTAAGTCTGAAACCATCTGGAAACTCCTAACTCACCACCACTCTTTGAGGTTGTCTTAAACCCAGGGCATGTCTTGAAATTCTAAAAATCTGCTAATCGTCATAAACCAATCAACTTTGATGGACCTTTGTATATTCCCCCTGGAATATACAAAGGTCCATCAATCAGATGCGTTCGTGCAATTGCTTTGACGCAGTAATGCGAGACAATAATTTCACATACTGTCTTACCAGGTTTGCTTTAATTACAGCCGATTCAACCGGCGCGTTAATAGGCTGTTATTTATTGGTTGAAATCAATGTTACCATTTCAACCTTATCGACATCTGGTACTAATTCAATTGAATCAGCTATATTAATCACACCAGGGGTTATTGTTATAAAGATTTAATCGGCGTAAAATGCTTCCGGCGGCAAATTTTACCAGCATATATGATTTTTTCAATGTTATAAAAATTTTTTAAAAGTTACTGATGGTAAATTTCTACAGCCAAAACGTTTGCAGTCAATAAATTTTCCGGAAGAGCGACCTACGTAAATTTTTGGTGAAGATATAAAGATATGTATATTAAGTTGTAGAAACCTGTGGTTCCGAACTTTTCAAAGTACTTACTTTAAGTTGAAAATTTATTACAGATTCATTCATTTTAATAAAACGCACCATTTTAAATAAATTTTATTTGTTTAAAAGTTTTGTTGTTTATATTTTTCTACTGACTTTGTCATGTAAGAAATGTGACTCATTTTCGAAATTTAAATCTGCGCTTAAAATTCTCTTCAACTATTTTTTAAAAAAATATTGCTTTATAAATCTTATACTTTTCTTAAACTTATTATTTCTAACCCTAACTCTGAGCTTCAACTTATCTAATTTTTTTTGCCTTTCTGTTGTGTTTTAATATTTTTTGTTAAATTTTTTATTTTATTCTTTCTTAAACAGAAGTATTTTTAATATTCTCTTTGCACTATTATTGTTATTATTACTATACTTTTATCATTATAATTAATATTATTCTTATCGTTGTTAGTATTGCTATATTTTCTTTTTATATTACTGTTTTTATTATTTTGTTGTTGTTATTGTTTTTGATATTGTCATATTAGATTTGATTTGATTTAATTTGATCACGAAAAATTTTGAAAGTTTGTAAAAAACAACGAGGCAAGAGCAACAAAAACTAATTGCTGAACTTATTAGTGAAAAAACTTATTAGTGAAAAAAAAGATTTTTTTGCATCATTTAATGATGCAAAAAGTCCTTTTTTTTTTAAAAAAAAAACTTTTTGCATCATTCAAAAAAAAAATCGCTAAAATGTCTCTAAGTCTGAACTTTGGAATTCATTCACAAGAGTGTCACCTTGAAGATCAAGGATCACACAACAAATACAGTTATGAAAATTTGCGTTTAAATAGTACTAAAATTGTTTGATTTTTTCCTATTTTGCTTAGATTTGTTTTTGCTTAGTTTTTTTCTAATTTATTTACTTAACCTACAATTCATGAATATAATTATATATTTCAGTTAATTCTCTTTTATATAGGATTTCAGTCCAGCAAAGAAATTATTGCTTGTCCAACAAAAACAGGAACCAGAAGTCTAGTTTGCCAGTATAGAGCATACGAAAGATCAATCAATAGATACGTAACTTCAGCTGTCACTAACATCTGGATAAAAGCTGGTTTTGCGCGCAACATTATTAGTGGAAGATCTGTTAGGTAAATTTTACATACAAAAAAAATATTATAGGCTTCTCTTGTTTTTTAGTAAATTAAGCTACGTAATACTTTTCAGTGAAAGGATCCTAAAACTCACAGAGAAATACAACAAAATGAAAGGATGGAGTAAACTAAACTGGAATTCAATTAAAGGGATCTGGACTCAAAAGCAAGTAGATTTCCAGGTGGAGGTTAATACCTTGTTTAGTATATCTGTTCCTACAATAATTGACATAATAATAAAAGATCAGAGAAGAACCGAAGATGCAAAGAAAGAAGATGTAGCCTTCTACGAAGACCAGAGATCTAAAAGGAATATGACCATGACTGCACAGCATGATGAAGAATTGAAAATTAAGGCTCTGCGAAGAAAGCAGAGATACGAAAGAGTTGAGCAATTGAATGATAAGAAAAACACAAAGGCTCAAAAAGAAAAAAGAACTTTGTAAACATTTAACAGATTGCAGAAATCAACAAACGAGAAAAGTACTGACTAAGCTTTGGATGGACAAATTGAATTTGAAGATGATGTTAGCCCATTTGAAAGTTCTATTTTATGTGAAGAAAGTGATGATTCTGAATATGATGTATCCAAATCAGAAAAATCGAAAATAATTTAAGAGTAAACTCCAGATGTAATAATTGAAGCTACTTCTGCTGTTAGCGTTCGGTATAGAATCGGTGTTAGGCCCCAGACTGCTATAATTTCTGCTACTTGCAATAAAGCAGGTGTTGACTTGCATGAGATTAATTTATCAAGATCTATTATACACAGAAAAAAATACAGAATTATTGAAAATCTTGGTAAATATTATTCACCTAAGTGTATAAGTTTATTTCTTTTATTTTCTCTATTATTTCAAATGTATAATTTAATTGATTTAGGAGAAACACTACAACAGGATCTTGTTGATGTTTTAAAAAGAAAAAAACTCATCGTCCATTTTGATGGGAAACTTGTTCAACAGCTGGATAAAGAGAATGATCTATCAGTTAACTGTGAGAGAATTGCAGTTAGTGTAACTAGCCCAGATTTGGAATATAGAGATGATTTTTTGTTTGGCATAGTGCAGGCAAAAAATTCAACTGGGTCTGAGCAGGTAAATTTAATCCTCAATCTCTTGGAATACTATGATATTGTCGGCAATACCATTGGTGTTTGCTGCGACTCAACTGCATCCAACACTGGAAAACTTGCGGGAGCAGTTACAATCCTATCAACTATCCTTAATACAAGTCTTGTCTGGTGCATGTGTCGTCCCCATCTTATTGAAGTACATATTAAACATTTTATAACTGCTCTGACTGGCGCCGAGACCAAGTCTCCGAGAAGAGAAATTAATGTGTGCTTACAGAAGGCTTGGTCAACAATTGTTGACAAGATAGACACATCATCAGACAATCTGGTTAAGTTTAACTGGACTTCTTTAGAGATACGATCACCCGTATATAATATAGCCAAGGCAGCATTAAAGTTTGGGGAAATTGCACTTCACGAAAATATTTTCAAAAGAGGAGACTACAAAATCTTTGTCACTTATATGTTTACTACCTTGGTGGTCATGTTCCTGGTTTAAAATTTTATTAGCCAGGAGCTTGCCATGCAGCAAGGTTTATGGCAGATGCAGTTTATTTGCTTACTATTAGAAAAGACAAAGAACATCTCAATTATCATGAATGAAAAGGAGAAGAAGATGGTTAAAACAGCTTCTTTATTTATATCTTTAACATACTGTTCTTGGTTTTTCAAAAGCTCTCTTAGTATTAAAGCACCAGTTAATAATTTAGCAGCATTCAAAGATGTGTTTGATTTAAGTAAAGAATATCCCGAGTTTTCTCAATCAATACTGAAAAACATGCAAAATCAAACCTGGTGTTTAAGTCAGCAGCTTGTTGTAATGGCTTTAGTTGATGATGATGTTGAAAAAGATGAGAAGAAGAATATACTCCAAAAACTGTTACAGTTTCCTGTTCCTGAAAAATTCATGAAGGGTAAACCTAAAATGCCTGTAATCATATCGTCAACAACACTATCAAATTTAGTTGGTGATCAGAGCTGGATTATGTTTTGCCTAGCCAAGGTTACCCATGACCAGGTTAAGTGAGCTGCACAAGGGGACTTGACTGTTTTAGACAACTTTAAGTTTTTTGTTAAAAATATGGTAGTCACCAATAATTGTGCAGAAAGAAATATAAAACTGATCCAGAACTTTATTATGTCATACCGAAATGAAGATATGAAGCAGAATATTTAGTTGATTGCAAAAAACCACAAAAAAACGTTGAATAAAAATCTGACTAAAACCCAGCTAAATCAGATTTGAAGTGCTTGTGATATTTTTTCAACATTTCTTTCCACAATTCTTCAACACATGCAACATATATTTCACATAATTTTTAATATGATAAATGCTTAACATAATTTTTTATCTAATATTTACAAGTTTTATCGTAAAAATAACAAACAATAAAAAAAATCAAAAAATTTTAAAAAGTTTTACGCCAAGCACTTATAACTGTTTATATATAAAAACTCTGATATATTTGGTCATAATATACTAGAAACCAAGTTCTAGATATCTTTTTTCCATAACAAAATTTTTTTTTTGGACACCCTAACACATATATATATATATATATATATATATATATATATATATATATGTTATGTTATATATATATATATATATATATATATATATATATATATATATATATATATATATATATATATATATATATATATGTTATGTTATATATGTATATATATATATATATATATATATATATATATGTTATGTTATATATATATAATATATATATATATATATATATATATATATATATATATATATATATAAACACGCATACAAAAATAAAAAATATTTATTTTTATAAAGTTAATTTATGTTTGGATATGCAAGTTCGAACGGTTAATGTGAGCGATTTCCCATCGGAGGCCCGTGATCAAATCGCGGTCAAGCTATGATTTTTATTTTATATTAAAATTTTTTTATTTTAATGGACGAATCGAATAAAAACGAAACTTACTTACGGCGGACATTTTATTTAGGCAACCCTCTTCAATCCTTGAAAAACGAGTCTCACACGAGATGAGTAATAATAAAAACAAAGCTCAAAACCTGTTTTTTGAGGACTCAAAAAAAAGGGTTGCCTGACATACACATCCACTTTACACGTGCAAGGTGGACGTAAGTTTGTGTACACACAAGCAGTGTATAAAGGTAGAATGGGTGTGCAGAGAGGGACACTTTTCCCACCCTCCCTTATGCAATACAAAATTTTATGTTGACAAACTATCTTTAGTCAGAAAATAAACTTTTTTATTATTATCTAGTGAATTATGGAAAATGATGAGACGATATGTTTTTTTTTTTTTTTTCCTAATGTTGATATTTGTTGAAAAACATTTTTTTATTAACAAGTACTTGTTAATTGTGATAAATAAGACAAAAAAGCATTACTAAGGAGTTTCTTTTAAAAATAGTGCGTAGGTACGTTCATATTGACCCCTTTACCCATCCCCTATACGCTATCGTACGCTATTTGAAGACTTCCCCCTACCCCTCTATAGGCATAAATACTTTATAAAAAAATTCAGAAACAGAACTGCTTATAGTGGAAGTGAATAATATGAACATTTATTCCCAAACCTAAATCAAAAAAATTCTAATAAGATTGTAAAACAGTTTTTCACATTTCTATTAAAATTTTACTTTTCAAAAACAGAGAAACCTATCGCAAGGAGTACTATTAACAGGTTCAGTAGTCTGGTCGAAACTTCACTTTTTCATCTTCATCAAATTCGCAGGTGTCACCAAAATAGATTGCTAGGTTGTGCAAAATGCAAGCAGCAATGACAAATTTTGGTGGATCTCTCATGTCCTTTAGGCGGAACCCTGTTAAAAAGAATGAAATCTTTTTTTCAGAACACCGAAGCTTCTTCCGACAACATTTCTGGTGCTGCAATAACCCTGGTTTATTCGTGTCTTTGCCTGATCTCCGTGATCAGCCAAACTCGCAAAGAATAACTAGAGTCACCAAGAATGACAGCACCTTGAAATGGCCTTTGGCAGTTTGTTTCCAACGCCTCCCCCCCATTCACAGTTTATTCTCCTTTACAAAGGGGTTGATATGGCAGAATTGTTGGTGTCTACATTGTACAATGCTATGTTAGGGCCGGCAGCAGCCAGAACGTTAATGGCGTGAATCTGGTAACGGTCGTAAAACGATATTTTATCAATTTTAGGTGGGGTCACTTGAAAAAATGTTCCATCGATTGCACCTTGTATAAGAAAAATAAGAAACAAGGATAGAAAAAATTAAATGCGTTGTTTTTAATTAATTTAAAATATAGCTACTTTTTAAGATTTCTAAAAATTTGTTGATCACCTTGAGTTGTGTCAGTCAAACAATGCAGAAATCTCAAACGGCTTTTTGATTTTTTTTAATATTGACAAACCTGCAACACATGGAAAGCCACCCAGTTTAAAAACGTCATCAACGAGTTTGAAGCAGTCATCAGGTTATTTAAACACTTCATTTTTGAGTGATGAGATGGCATCGGCAACTCCATGGACGGTTGAGTGAATGATCTTGGCATCAACATCTCGTAAAAGGTGGTAAAAGTTGATGTTCCCAAGAAATGAGAAAACAGCAAAATCTGAAAAGCAACATATTTTTATATTTCATTACAAACTGTGATTGTATCTAACTCTCAGTATTATTTCAACGAATTTCGTTTATTTTTGTTTATTATGGCAATTTCGTTATAAAGAAATTGAAGAAAGGAATATAACTACTGACAATTTGTTGGAAGACATTTTGCTGAACAACAATTGACTGAGTTCAGCCTTTAAGGTCTCTGTTCTCTCCAACCTAATTTAACCTAATCAATCAAGCCTTCATCAATGCCTTGGGTTTTCGATTTTAAGTGAAACTACTAATTTAGTGTTATGTCATTTGTTCAAACGTCATTTGGTCAAACGTTATTCGGCGAATTATCGTACACTCAATTACTTTATTAAAGCCTTATTTCGAAATTGTTGCAAAAATAATTAAAAAATAAACCTGTTCTTGTGATGAAAGCGGATGATTCCTTTTTGTTAGATGCTGAACAATATTAGGTAGTCTCACTTCGAGATAATCAATCACAGCCCATTGAATTCGGTTTTGCTGACGTAGACAAGATCAGACACTTCTTCTGAAAACTTCCGTTCTTTGAATTAAAAATAAAATAAATTGATCATGCTTAGTGTTTCTTGTTGCAATCTCATAAAAAAAAAAAATCAGATTCTATAGAATTTTTCTAGACTAATTAGGGTTAACTCTAACCCTAACAAAAAAGGAACTTTACCTTTGAAAAAATATATTTTCAGCTACCTTAACACATTAAAATTATTAAAAATTTTTTGTCTAAAAATGTTAACGCTTGCAAAAAAAAAAAAAATATTTTTCAAATAACAAACTTTAGAAGTTTATTATAAAAAGTTGGTAATTCAAGTAATTTTGATAAAAATTTTTTTTCTTTTAAACTTTGTTTGAAATAATTTTCCTACAAGCTTCTATTAAATTATGCTTTTTTTGATACTAACCTTGACCTAGTTAGATTTTTTTTTTCAATAATATTAGGATACATCAATTTTTGTTTTGTTTTTTATACTATTTCCCCTGAATAAGAGACTATATATCACATTTACTTTCTCTTAGTTGAAAATGTTAGTACTAGGAACAAAAATGTAGTACTACATATAACTCTATCAAATATCAACAAACTGAATCATCATCAATTTCAGCTGTTGTCTATTTTACGTCTTCAGCATTTTGGGCAGTCAGATTGTTGCGAATAATGAATGATTTCATCCAATCTGAGCCAAGCTAGTTGTTTTTAAATTTTTATTCATTGACACATATCCTGACCAGGTAGCCCTTCAGTAACAGAAATATATCCATACTATCTAGAGGTATTTTCTATTCTGTCACGGATTGTTAAGAATTTGTAAAATCTTTTTTTTGATGTCAGGCTGTAATCTGGTCTGACTTCCAGGTGTTTTATGTCTCATATTGCTCTTGTTGTGCAGTGTACCATATGGTTCATTATATAAATTTGAAGCCTTGAAGATTAAGAGTCCGTTTGTTAAGATATGCAACAAGGCATTTTATATGGCTTTTGCTGAATAATATACAGTCAATCGAATAATTTACGTTTATAAATTCTCACATTTCTTGCATTTTATGTGTATTTACTAATATTTTTTGTGTTTTTAACTAGAAATAGTTGTTTAAAACATTAAAAAATTACAATAGGATTGAAATGACAATTACCTAAAATTGTCTAAAAAAGTTTTTAAAAATTCGATGCTGTATATATATATATGTATATATATACACACTTATATGTTGTCTGAAAGTTTTCTTCCATATTTTGTTGACAAAAAGTAAAAGTTAAAATGCAAGACCGGATTTTTTTTTTATTAGTTGTTAGACTGCCTGCCCCAACCAAACCCTCAGTCGATGTAGCAGCACTCCCTTGCGGGTCAGACTATTTGTCAGTCGATGTAGCAGCACACCGTGCATGATTTACAGTAAAAAAACAAAAATATTTTATTAAATAAAACAAAAACATTTTAATAAAGAAAATAAAAACATTGTTTATATTGTTAAACATTCAGAATGTTTTAAAAAACATTCCGGTCAATTACATTTGCGTTTTTCAGCTTTTTTAAAAAACGATTAATTTGTAATTAAATTAATGGTTTTTACTTTCTGACAACACGCAAATGTTGGACGAAAGTCAAAAGTAATTAAAAGTGACGTATTTGTTGGCGTAAGAATCACTTTTTTCGTTCCGCTCTTCCCAAAGACAACAAACTATAGATCTATATGTATATGTATATATATATATATTGTCCGCTGAGAATTGGAGTGTTCTATGTCCAATTTTGAGTTTTTTGACTTAGATGCATTTTATCGTTGACAATATGCAAATGTACTATGTCCAAAAGTTTCACATTGATCTGTCAAGTCTTGCACTTGTTTTCTTCAATAATTGTTTAAACTATGTCCAATTCGATGGGCCTGTTTAGTATTGTAGTGGTCTATGTCCGTCACCCAATAGAATGGCTTAATTTCACCGTCCGACTAAAGTTGAAAATGGCAGCTGAAGAGGCTAAGATTCGTGTTCTTTTAGATGAAATTGATTCTGACGAAAGGTAAACTCATTTGTATCACTAAACTTTCTTGTTAATCAATAAATCTAAACACAATTTAAGCCCAGATAGGGGAGTAACCACGTCTCAAAAGAAGGGGAGAAACAAAAAGAAATTCTTACCTCAGGAAACTGTGCAGCAAATTTGTGACCATAACAACTCTTTTCCGACGGTGGAGAGCCACTACAATCGCGCCAATACAAAGAAAGAGTTCTTAGAAACCGGACTTAGTCTAAAGAAGATGTTTCAACTTTATAAAGAAATCCACATCAATGATCATGTCACTACTGAAAGCAAATACAGAGATATTTTCAACACACAATTTAGCATCGCTTTTCACAAACCGAAGAAAGATCGCTGTGATTACTGCGAAGAAATGAAACTGATTCCAACACTGTCCGAAGAGGAGGAACTCAAATATCTGGACCACTTATCTAAAAAGCTAGAGTGCAAGGAAGAGCGCGATAGAGACAGGAAAAATCACAAAAATGGAATTGACGCTACCGTTGCGGTTGCATCCTTTGACATAGAAAATGTAATGGCTTTGCCGAAAGCCAACGTTTCAAATTTTTTATACAAGAGAAAACTCAATATGTATAACTTAACTGGCCACTGCTCGCTAGACAATGTTACGTAATGCGCCGTTTGGCACGAGATACTGTGTGGCCGCGCTGGAAATCATATCTACAGTGCTCTACTTAAAATTCTTACGGAAATCGTTTTGAGGCACCCGGGAATTAAGATAATCATCTTGTGGTCGGATTCTTGTGTCCCACAAAACAAGAACAGCATCATGTCTTACGGTCTGGCGCATTTTATGAGACTAAACCCTCAAATTGAAAGCGTCGAGCAAAAGTACTCGGAGCCTGGCCACGGGAACGTGCAGGAAGTCGACGCCATTCACAGTCTTATTGAAAAGAGTCTGCATTATTCCGAAGTGTTTAGTCCAGTGTCGGTATTAAGAAATTTACGTGCCCTAAGTGAAAAGACGGGCAAACTACGAATCCTTCAAATGAAATCAGCAGACTTTTTTGACTTCCAAAAAATTAGCAAATACTACAATTACGACCAAGTGCCTTACACGCTAATCAAGTATAGCAAAATCGATTCTACCAATTTGCTGCACATAGAATACAAACGAACGTTTTCGGAAGAACAAACAAACGTTCGTCTAGGGCGAAAAGCTCTTCGCGTTAAGGTTCCTCGTGACGCTCGACAACTGTATCGACGATATCAATCAAACCAGTGTTGACTACTGAGAAGAAAAAAGATTTAATTCAACTCAATGTTAAGTACATGCCGCTCGTTGATCGCCAGTTTTTTGCGACAATTTTGTAATCAAAAACATGTTAAGAAACTTAAAAATACAAATTCTGTGAACATTTGAATGCATTTTTCGTTTAAGTTTCGATAAATATTTTGAACTGGTATTGAAAGCCATTCTAATATCCCGTTTATACTAAATACATTCAATCCCTCTCCTAGCTTTTGAGTTTTGAGAATTTTCATTAAAATAAGGTACTGTTTATTAAAGTAAAATACGGTACTGTTTATCAAAGTATTAGTAAAAAAAATGGACTTAGAACAAATATTTTTTGAACTTTAAAAATTTTCGGAATTATAATGATCTTTGTCCAAATTTGGTCAGCCGTTTAACGACCTTATAATTTTTTTTTATTGGAATTATATATTTTTTTAGAATCTTTACATCTGCCTAAATAAATAAATGGCCCCAAACAATACAATTGTTTAATAAAGAACAATTTGAGCACTGTTCAACTTTCAAACTTGATTATCTCCAAACTAGCTTTTGAACACTCCAATTCTCAGCGGACGATATATATATATATATATATATATATATATATATATATATATATATATATATATATATATATATATGTATATATATATATATATATATTTAAATAAGTTTTAATGAATAAAAGTAATTAACTTTTTATACTAACTTTCCAAAGTTTGTTATTGAGTTAATTAGAAACGATATAGAAAGTTCTATTGGATGGAAAAATGCACTTATGCATTATTTATCAGGACTGCTTATTGGTCTAAAAATCAGATCAACTCTAATTTTAAGCGAACTTAAAATGGACAGACAAAAGAAATTCCTCTATTTAAAATTTAGGCAGAGATTATTTGAGATTTCGAAATTGTAAAAAAATTGGTAAAACTAAACTATAAATTAACAAAGTTCTAGAAATTAACATCGATGCTCGAATATGGTATGAGCTCAAAAATTTTTTATGAAGTCATCTAAAGCAGCAACAAAACCAATCAAAGATTTTTCTTGTTATTCAAAAAGTGTTTAGAGATCGTTTACATTTTATTTCCAAGGTTTCTCATACTGTTTATGGTAAGGGAGCACGTCAAGACAGTTTTATACAATGAATTTTATGTTTAAATATTTTTTTCGTGTCTAAATGAGAATTTATGTTATAAGAATTTACGTAATGAATTTTTGAATAATTCTTTTCATTATTTAATATTTTAAGTCATAAAAACAAAGTTTATTTATGCAATTTTTCCTTTTTTTTTCATCCAATAACAAACATACAAAATTTGTTCAGATTTTTTATACTTAGATCAATTCAATTTTCTATAGGCTTTTGAAACAAATGGTTTTAGAATTCTAGCTACAAAAAGTCTGAAGAACGCTGAATTGAATCGTAATAGGTAATCTAAAGACGTCTCTGTTTCTTCAGGCCATTTGTTTCAAAAGCTTATAAGAATAGTATTATTTATTTTTATGTAAAAGCTTTACAAACTTTGTTATGTGGTAGTGTTTAAAATTAGTGACAATTACATTTTTTTCATTTTAAATTATATCTTCAAAGTTTAAATACTGTTTGAACAGTTTTACCTGTGGTTAATTAAGTCGTGGTTGTCTCTGATTTGCCAAATATCTTGAAGCAACAAACTCTTCTTCATCAGAATCGGAACAATCTAAGTCCATAAGAAAACTGGATTTAATACCTTATGTTTGGTAATTTTAAATTTCCAACTCAAAAAACTCTATATTTTAGACAACCTTTCATGGCTTAAGTATGTTATTAATCCGGTTAATAGATTTCTAAGAATAATTTTAGAGATAGATATCTATAAAATTTGATGCGGAAATGTATAACATAAAATTGAAAATTTGACTCTAAATTTTCAAAAATTACGACTCCTAATTTACAGCTGCGAAAATTTCTAGAGTAAAATTTCCGCCGGTAAAAAGTTTTATAACGCCGACCCCAGGTTGTTTTTGCTCCCCTGCCTGTGTTAACTAAAAGCGTGATCTGACTCTCATCACAAGCTTGTGGCGCTTCCTCCGCCACTTTGTTAACTTTTGCTGTCCAAGTAGCGAATTTTCCTCACAACCTTTTGAGTCTGCGTCGTAATACCTAGCAGAGCAAAAGTCACCGCATTCACCACAGTGAAAGAACTAAGTAAGATTTATAAGTTGAGTTTACAATCAACATATAGATACATCAATTGAGAGTTGTGGTTTGGTCAGATTTTTTAATTAAAAGAAAGTTTTCTTTTAATTAAAAAATCTTAAAAAAACAAAAATTCCCTTTTTAAAATTCCAGGCCTCCCTCCCCTCGTAACAAATCATCACAAAATGCAACAACACTAACTATCAGGTATTTGCTCTGGGTCAATTATCTAGTGGAACAGCAGCTGATTATAAAAACCATATATGTGGTGCATCTGATCATTTAGGTTTTATTTTTTCAGATTTTTACTAGCTTTTCTATAACGAATGTCGTAGTTTGATAATATCAAATAACTAATATCTAACATAATGCCTGACAGAGTGTAAGTGAACCACAATATCTATATTACATAGATATCTAACTCGAGCCGCGGTTTTGAGGCAAGTTTGTTTATTGGAAGCCATATTGAATATGCTTGTTGGACTACCGGTAATGCTCTATGTAAAAAAATTTCAACAACTTGGTTTTTTTTTAACTATAGCAATTAATTTGTGTATTCAACGCAACAATTCTGTGTATAGATGTTCACAGCGTAACTTGTGATGGTGTTTTTTCAAATTTTATTACAATGAAAAGTCTTGGTTGTTCGTTTGATAAAGTTAAAATTATGAAAAACAATTTCAATATTGAATCTTATGATAAAGTTATTTAATTTATTCCTGATCCTTGCCATATGCTAGAACTTGCACGAAATGTATTATGCGATCTTGGTTTATTCACTGATAGTCAAAAAAGATTTGTAAAGTGGGAGCACATCACAGTTCTGCAAAATTTGCAAGAGGACATTGGATTAATGTTTGCCAATAAGTTAGGCAATAGACATTAATTTTCAGAGACATAAATGAATGTAAAAATAGCTGCCTAAACACTTAGTAATTCGGTAGCAGATGCAATTGAATTTCTAATGCTATCTGGCCATCCCCTTTTTTATGATGTTCAAGGAACATTAGATTTTATAAGAACAATTTATCAACTTTTTGACTTACTTAATTCAAGAAGTCCATCAGGCAAATGTTTAAATAAACACTTATTTCTTAATGACATAATCCAATAGTCTAATGTTATTGAAAAGTCAGTTAAATATCTCGCTAATCTAACTGATAAATATGGGACTAAAATTCTTAATCATAGAAGAAAAACCTTTGTTATCGGTTTCATTGTCTCTGCAGCAAGCATCCGAGATTTGTCAAATAGTTTACTATCAATATCAAAAAATTCATTCAAATATGTGTTGACCTACAAAATGTCTCAAGATCACCTGGAATTGCTGTTTGCTTGTATTAAAGGAGAAAATGGTTTTAATAATAATCCAAATATTATTTAATTAAAGGCGAGCTTCAAAAAAACTCTTTTAAAAAACTTTCTGATTGGTTCAAAGCAGCAGGTTCAATATTTTAATTTAAATTGAGTAAAACCAGATATCCAATCATAGAAACATAACTAAAAGATAAACATAAATATGTAATTGAAAATTTATCAAGTAGCCTAAAAGAGATTTCGACACAAATATACAAAGAAGCAATAGCTGGTTACATGTTAGAAATCATAAAAAGGATATAACTGCTTGCATATGTGCTGTGGCACTTAACAAACCAGATAATTTAGTTTGTGATCATGACTACACAGTATTTTACAAATCGTCGTGGTTATATTTTATAAATTTATATTTATAATATCTTGGTGGATTAAATATACCATCTATTAGTGTCGTTAAAATCATTGAAAAATACGAGCAAATTTTCAGAAGTTTAATTATAGGCCTGACTTTCACAATGTTAACCGTTTCTTCACGAAAAAATTTGAAATCCTTAATGTTTTATAAAATTAATTTAAAACACAATTTGCATTATCTCCAAAACCAGGTTTTGTAAATATACATATATATATTTTGTATATATGTATATATATATTTTGTATATATATATATGTATATATATATATTTTGTATATATATATGTATATATATATATTTTGTATATATATATGTATATACATATTTTTTGTAGATATATATGTGTATATATATTTTGTATATATATATATATATGTATATTTACATTTTGTATATATATATATATATATATATATATATATATATATATATATATATATATATATATATATATTTATGTACCTATATATATTGTTGAGCATCAGACTCAACAATATATATACGTACATAATAATTAATTGCCATCGGACATTAAATCTCTTGTACGAGATTTACAAAAGTGCGTATTTGGATTTTTTTCCATCGTAAAAATACGCGATCGATGGTTAAAATAATGTACAGTAACTAATCGGAAAAACCTTGAGGGAAATTTTGGAAAAAAAAACTTTGAAATTCTTACGAGGTTTCTCGAGGTATGATGTAGTAATGATACGAGGTATTTGATTAAACTTCGATGGTAATCTGTAAAAAGAGTGAATTAACTGTGTAAACCGAATTAGATTTTCGCAAACACTCTCAGCAATTATACATTCCATCAAAAATTAATTTCCTAAGAAGAAAAAACTCATGAAGTTGTAAAAGCTGTAATTTGATTGACGTTTTTATATTTAGTTTCTACAAACCAATTAGGAATAGCATTTTTACTTACTTTGATGTAAAAAAGTCACTTTTAAACAAATATTACTTTACATAACTTAGATTAAATTATCAAATATATTTACATTTAATAGTAATTCATTTTTAAAAAGCAACATATAAAATAATATATTCATGTAAAAATTACTTACATTAAGTAAATTTTAAAAATGCGTAACTTTTACTTGTTAAAGTAATTTATTATTTACTAGTAAACGTAATTAACGTAATTATTTACTTTTTCTTTGTCTATGTAAATCAATTCAAAAGTAAGTCATGTGAAAGTAATTTACTTTAAAAAGTAATTTAGATTTTACTTATTCAAATACTTTACATCGAAATGAAGTTTACTTTTTATATGTGGAAGTAAATTGTTTTTGAAAGTAATCTTACGTAAATATAATCAGTCGATATAATAAAAATTAAAAAGCAATAAAATAAATTTTTAAAAATTAAACAATAAAAACGTTAGCAGGAAAAAAGCTGATACAATGATACGATACTAAAGCGTATCAAAGTATATAAAAAAACTATTTAGGAATATTTTACAGGGGAGTTTTTTCTTAGAAGGTTTTTTCCGGATGCCGTCTAAATTCCAATCGTTCTGGACATTTTTGAAAAGGTAATTCTTCCAGCCTAAGAATAGTAAAATGCTCTAATGCTCGGCCAGAAGTTGAATTTTTTTAAAACGGGTAGGTTCAAATAATGGTTTTCATAGTAAATAAGATACTGTTCCTGCGCTAGGAATAGTTTTAATTGCCAATATGAGCATGGTCTGGAGTCCATTATTGATGTTTTTGAGATAGGTAGGAAAGAAATATCTAAAACCGTTCAGACCAATTGTCGCCCCAAACTTATCTAACAATGCTTCACTGCAAGTTTTGTTTTACTGCATTTAACTCTGTTATACAATATCCTTTTAAGGAAAATGTAGACAAAAAGAAAGTTTACTTAGTTTTTAAATATAGATTACTTTTAGTTGTAATTAAAAGTTATTTAAAATGTAAACTTTATAGAGTAATTTTATTTAATTTACTTTTGATAGCTATTTCATTTAACTTATATAAAAAACATGTCAACTTAGGAAAACTAATTACAAAAGTAAATTTTATTTAAATTTGACATTATATTACTTTTATACAATGTATTTTAAAATGCAAGTAATTTTCACAATCAAGGTGATATAAATTTTTTAAAAATAAATTCTTTTTAAATGTTTAAGTAAATTACATTTTGAGGTAAAATTATATTATGTGATGTAATATCAAAAAAGTAATTAAATGAAATAGTATATTACTTTTAGTGAAAAATTAAATTACTCTTCCATGTGGCTATTTTACATGTAAAAGTAAATTACTTTTTGAGGTAAGTTTTTTTATATGTGTATTTACTTTCAACGTTTGTAAGTAAATACGTAATTTACTTTTTCATAAAAACTTACTTGAGTTTATAAAAAAATTACGGGAAAGAGCTATCCCTAAAACCATTCCATATTAATCTAAATCTATAACAAAATGTTTATAAATTAATCAATCAATTAATTAGCATGGTTGTAATTCCGTTGCAGAAAGTTCTAGAACATTTAATGACGTTGTGGATTAAATAGTTTTTAGTAATGAAACCAAAGAATTGTAAATATGTGTTTGCGGTTATTTATGATGGTTTTAGAAGGATATGTTAGGAAAAATATAGAGTATAAATGAAGGAGAAATTTGTAAGAGAGTCTTAGTTAGAAGAGAAGATTATTGTTATTTATTGATTTATTGGTTGCTAGAAAAAACTGCAATGGTTGTTTAACTCATTTGGAAATATTTCACCATTGATGAAGACTCTATTGAATGGATTGACACAAAGATTGGAAAGAGGAATAATTATAATGCCAAATGCATTCTGTGTCCAGGCATCAGGAAATCACTTAAATGTACCCATGGAGGCACAACTGGAATAAGAGGACATTTAGAGTAAGTGTTTAAAATAAAACATCGCATTTTGTTAAGAAACAGATATTTCGTAAATGTAGTTATAGGTGTAATTACGAGATTTCGCTGTATATGACTTATAGTTTTAAAATATACTGTGATTAAAGAAGGAAGGCTAATGGTTATAGACTGAAGTTTTGTAGAAGTACAGTATTATATTAGGATAATATTTAGTTCATTTTATTAAAATTACCAAGACAAACTGTAAAACCAAAATTTTACTGTAACTATGAGTAATTCACGTTTTATAGTATACTATCGCATTTATAGCGCCATCAATCTGTAAATAACTGTAATTTCCAATGTTTAACCTTATTTTTTAAATTCTTTTTTGCAGATCTCAGCATCCAAAACAATTTGCTGAGATGGAGGCTAAAACTTGTGCCCTGACCAAGATACTGGAAGCTAATAAGGAGGTAGAAAGGAAACGAAAAAAAAATATCATGTCTAAGAAAGGTATTGTTTCCCCCATAAAGATTATCAAACTTTCCTCTAAAAATGGTTGAATTTCCAAATATCCAAATGCTCCTAAACTATTTGTGTCCTTAAGCAACCATTAAAAGTTCGAGAACAATAGCAAATACAAACTTCTAATGCTTTAAAAAAACATCGAAAGCATATGCAGGAGCAACTTGATAAAGACATTCCTAATTCAAAAATTGTTGCTTTCACTAGTGATGGTTGGACTGTCAGAAACAATGATTGTTATGAATCCCTTACAGTCCATTTTTGTATCAAGGAATTTGAGCTGAAAAAGCTTACTTTGGATTGCCAGAACTTTATTGGCAGAAAAACTGGTATCAAACAAGCACAAGGATTGGACAACGTGATTAACAAATTCCACATCCTTGGTGGAGATAATCTTGAAAGAGTCGGTATGACAGATGGTGCCAGTAACATGAAGAGTGCTGCTACACAATCAAAACTTGTTGATCAACACTTGCTATGTGTGGACCACGTCATGAACCTCTGTTTACAAGTAAATATTTTCAATTACAAAAGCGAAATTACAGTTAAATATCTGTTTTACAGCAAAATTCGGATTTATTTTCTTTTGTAATCGCTTTTACAGTAAAAACTTTGGTTTTACAGTTAAATATTGGATTTATAATTACCATAAAATATCGGAATTACAATAAACCGTCGTTTTACCAATAAATTTTAAATTAAAATTAAAATTTTTTTCCAGTCTGCTGTTAAAAACATACAAATGGTTGATGAAGAAATTAGCAAATACGAGAAACTGGCTCAAAGAACACATCAGAGTACAATTGATTGGCAGGAAATCAAACTTGCATGTTCTGAAGAATAAATAGTTGCAAACAAATTATTCCAGCCTGCTGCTACAAGATGGAACTGAAACCAAATGGCGATGAAATCAATTTTAACTCTTAGGCCTGGTTTGAGACATATTCAGGAAAACAGTCTCAATGCAATCCTCACAGATTTCATGTTAACACCAAACGAATTTGAATTAATTGAGATGATTGAAAAAAATGAAATGAAAAAAAGACACAGAAGGGAAAACTCATCATCTGAATCAATTATATGAATAATTTTTGTAATTTTGTAATAAATATAAATTAAATAAATAAAAGAAAATATTCTGATGTGTTTGCAATGGTTTGCGAAATGTAAATAAATTGTAAAAATATCGAAAAATATTGTAGAGTGCGTGAAACTATCCTTATCGGCCTCGGACTACATCGCACCTCAGTGATATTTTTATTATCGTGAAGTAAAACTAGAAGTAAAAATAATTGATTTCGTTAACGTGAATAAAAACTAAAATCAGGAATTATCTGAAGAGCGAAAGCTGAAATACAATTGAATAAAAGCATTAAAAAACGAAAATAGAAATAGATTTAGGAATTATTACCGAACGAAAATTATTGAGTATTAAAAAACAATACAACAACTATACAACAACTTTTTTTTTTCGACAATCAATTTACAAATATTACATACTTGCTTTAAAAATGACGCACATGTTTAACCATAACGATGATATTTGGAATAATTATAGAATGTATCATTGGACCGCAAAACCGGTCACGTGCTTGTCACAATTTCTGATGGTCTGGGTTTTTGCCTTTCCACCATTATGGAAAGATGTAGAATTGATTTCATCAATTTTATGTTTCAAATATATTTTTTCTGCATTTCGTTTTTTCTTTGAATCCGTGTAACGTTTGTGTGTGTCTTCATGTATTCTCTGAAGTTGCGCTACCAAGTTACTGGAATTTTTTTCCGGCAAGAGTTGTGCCACACGCGCCTTCATTACTTAAGTCCTGTACTAAACACGTGAATTTGTCAGCTTTTTCATCGTAAACGACGAATTTTTATACTGTCACGTTTCCTACCAGCCAACAACCTCGAAAAACTTATTATTCTATTAGTGATTGATTTGCAACTCTTAAGAATCATGTTTATTTTATTTGCTTTGAACACCGAATCACCGCATGGCCAACGGAACCAAGTGAATATCAAGTGCGTCAGGATAGCGTGATTGAAATAATTGTTAATACCTGCTATCCAATGTTGTTGCTTGATCAGCCGTCGTTTCGAAATATGATAAAAACGCTTGACCCAAAATTTAAATTGTTAGGTAATAATTAACAGAACTAAATTTTTAAAATTATTGTTTTAATGTCATTCAATGCTAAACAAATTTTAAATTTTTACTTGTATTTATAGTATAATTAATGTAATACTTTAGTAACAAACAACACTTCCTGATGTGCATTAAATTTTAATTGTTTCAGACAACGGCTCTAATATAGTTAAAGCCATCAGGCTCTTACAGGATGTGCATGCAGCTAAGAAATCTGACGAATCTGAATCTTATGAGTTTGAATCTGACGAGTTTGAGCATGAAACTGATGAGAAAGAGATCCAGTCTCAGTCAGAGCAAAGTGATTTATCCCTGCCAGATCATATTCCACATCGTCGAATGGCCTGTATGGCTCATACACTCCAGCTTCTTATAAAACTAGTTTATGAACATTATAGTGCAACTATCTTAGAAACGAGACAAATTGTATCAAGAATTAGGAAATCAAGGGTGGCAATTAAGAAACTTATTAATAAGTTTAGGAAGTCTGAGATCACTTACTGCACCTCAAGATGGAACAGTACATATCAGACGATTGACCGGCTGTTGAAAATAAAGACATCGGTAAATGAAGTTCTTACAGAATTTGGTAGATATTATTTTATTAGTTATGCTATTAGTATATATGAATTATTTTCGGAAATTTACAATAAAATCTACAAAATTGCGTCTTACCTTATTTAAACTAAAAAAAAGAAAATGGTAATAAGTTTTAAGGAGTTCATTAGTCATTACCATAAAAAACAAGTCAGGGTATATATTTTTTAGAATTATTGGACAAGAAAAATGTTTTATTAAGGCCTGTACACCCCCATAAATATGGGTTTATTAATGCAATTGCGTTTTTAAACTTTGTACATTAGTGTAAATATTAATTTTTGCAGCTGTTTGATTAGGTAAATTAAATCAGTAAAATTTTTTCAAGAGGTCAGCATTTACCTTAAAGTTTAAATACTTTTTTTACCGTTTAGAGAGTCTTATTAAAGCTTGTAATGACAATTTAAAATACAGTTAGTGTTATAATTTAAGTAATAATGCAATATAATATTAATGACGTCACTTCCCGTCTTCTGAATATTACAGTTACTAGTAACGCTATTTATATATAATCTATTATACATGCGGTTATTAGTTACGCTATTTATATACGATAGATGTTTGTAGTTCTTATATAGCCTTTTTCTTATATTTGATAAAAGCCAAAATATACATGAAAGACTTTTTAATTATGGTTTACAACAATACTATTATTATGGTTTTATTATTTTATTATGGTTTACAATAATTTTATCAAATATAAAAATTTATTATATATAAATATAAATCAGTATGGATGCAAAAATATTCAAAAAAGTACTGTGCGACGAACCAAACGAAGAAGACTATATATATTGGAAAAAAATGCTATCAATTTATCTAGATAAAGCCACAATCCCAGAGGACTGTAAACTTCAAGTCTTATTCGTTCTATGCGGAGTGAAGGCTTTTACGATAATTCAGGATGTTACATCATACGACGATGCAATCAAAATTCTTGATAACAAGTATCAAAAACGATCGACAGCGATCTTGATGCGCCATAAACTTCGCTCTTTTAAACAAAAGGAAGGGGAATCGATTGAAAGCTTTATGAGTAACTTAAAACAATTTTCCAGAAAATGTCCAACAGAAGCTCTAACAGCAGATCAACATAGTAACCTACTAATATGTGATGCTTTTATAGCTGGTATCCGCTCACCTTCTATTCGTCAACGACTGCTTGAAGCTACGGATGACAATCTAGAGCTCTTACGATGGAATTGGCCACCAAAGATGCCCTTAATTTGACAATAACCATAACAGATACTACCACGCTACCAACTTTTGCAGCAAGTCATAATCTTACCAAATCTCCCTGTTTTTGGTGCGGTAATGATCCACACTCAAAAATCAAATGCCCTGCACGAAACTCTACATGTACACATTGTCATAGAAAGGGTCACTGGGCAACTGTCTGTCTTTCTAAGAAAGAAAACAAAACTTATACCAAAGCAGCAGTTGTTATAGAATATAACTAAAAGGATGATAACACAATAATATCTACGGTCATAGCAGCAATTGACTCACCTGATAGACTAATTAACGTCACCATAAACGAAAATCTAACATATGCACTGTTAAATACTGGGTCCGACAAAACTTTTATTACATCAAAACTTCTTCGACAATGGAAATTTTCATACGATACTCAATCTACCTCAAAGGTATCACTGGCAGACAACTCGACATTAAAGTTAAAGGTATCTTCCATGGTTTATTATTATTGGCTAGAGAAAAACGACGACTTGGTAGCACCAGTAATTATAGGAATGGACGTGTTTACATGTCATTCCTCATTTACCATTAATTTTAAAGGAAACAAAGAGCCTCTAAAATTATGTTTAGCAACAAAAAGCATGAAATGTTCAACATACGCTTTAATTCCTGGAATCGATATTAACAAAATAAAACCAGTAGCTACAACCTCACGACGTATTCCAAAAAATGTCTCCGTCATAACAGATGAAATAAACCGCTTACTAAAAAAAGACATAATTCAAGTAAGCCGCAGCCCTTGGCGAGCTCAATGTTTTGTAGTATCAACAGGAAATAAAAATCGCCTCGTGATCGATTATTCGAATACAATTAATTTACACACTCCGCTCGATTCATATCCTACACCACGAATCGATGACTTAATACTTAAAATAGCAGTCCATAAAATTTTTAGCACAATTGATCTCAAATCGGCGTATCATCAAGTGAGAATACGACCTGAAGATTACAAACTAACCGCATTTGAAGCTAATGGCAAATTATATGAGTTCAAACGCTTACCCTTTGGATGTACAAACGCAGTACGAATCTTCCAAAGAGTAATGGATGAATTCATTCAGGATAATAAACTTGAAAACACATACGCTTATCTCGACGATATAATTATTGGTGGAAAAGATGCCCAAGAGCACGATAAAAATCTCAGTCGCTTTCTACACGCAGCTAAAATCGCCAACATTGAGATAAACGAAGAAAAGAGTAACTTCAAAAAAACTCACATCGAATTCTTAGGCCACATTATTGAAAATGGAACTATAAAGCCAGACCCAAAAAGATACGAAGCACTGATGAATATGCCTGAGCCAAGATCGTTAAAAGAGCTAAACCGAATGATAGGTTTATTTGCTTATTACGCTAAGTGGATACACAATTGCACAGCATTAGCTCTCCCACTTACTCAAGCAAGAGACAATTTTCCAACAAAGGGTTTAACCCCACATGCCAAAGAAGCAATAAAAATACTCAAAAATAAACTTGTAGAAGCTTGTCTAGCCTCCCCTTATTTAAAAGTTTCATTAACAATAGAAACTGATGCCTCCGACTCAGCACTCGAAGGAACACTATTACAACTTGGCAGGCCAGTTGCCTTCTTTTCAAGAACATTAACTAATGCCGAAAGGAAGCATGCGATAGTTGAAAAAGAAGCGGCTGCCATAGTGGAGTGCTGTAGAAGATGGAGGCATTTGATTAACTCAGTACCATATATTAATATAATAACCGACCAAAGATCCATTTCCCTTAATTTCAATAAACAGAATGCAACAAAAATAAAAAATGAAAAATCAACTCGATGGCGTTTAGAATTAGCTGATATTAATTATACAATCTCATACAGGCCGGGGAACCAAAACATTGTAGCAGATGCCCTTTCAAGATGTTGCTCGATTGTAAATAACACTAAAGCGTTTTACAGTATCCATTCCCAGCTATGCCATCCCGGAGTTACAAGAATGATACATTACTGCAAAACCAGAAATCTACCATACTCCACCGCAGAAATCAAACAATTAACAAACCAATGTACAACTTGCAATGAACTCAAACCACGTTTTTATAAACCACCCACAGGTCGTCTCACTCAGGCAACAAGGCCTTGGGAACGCTTATCGATGGACTTTGTTGGACCTTTACAATCCACTACAACAAACAAATACATCCTTGTGGTGGTTGACGAGTACTCACGCTACCCATTTGCATTCCCCTGTCAAGACATATCAGCTGAAACTGTTATACGACACCTTCTTAGCTTCTTTTCATTATTTGGTGCACCATCATCTATTCATACAGATCGTGGAACTCAGTTCGAAAGCTTAAAAATTAAAGTTTTTCTAGAAAAGAACGGAGTAATTAAAACTAGAACCACTCCTTACCATCCCCAAGGCAATGGTCAGTGTGAACGAATAAACGGAACAATACTACAAGCTGTTAGTCTAGCTCTGAAAACCTTAAGTCTAGGAAAAGAGAAATGGGAAATAATATTGCAAATGGCTTTGTCCTCCATAAGAGGACTTCTGTGTACCGTCACTAACGAAACACCCCATCAGAGGATGATGAACTTTCAACGCGCATCAATAATAGGCACTGTTTCACCTAACTTCTTAACAGAACAGGATTCCACAATCCTTTACAGACGTCAAGTACGAATGAAAGGAGTTCCACTCGTTGACAGAGTTCAACTACTAGAAACAATATCGCCCCACTACGCTCGAATAAAATTTCAAAATGGAAAAATTGATACTGTTTCAACAAAAGACCTCGCCCCACTAGAAGACCTAAATCCCCCAACAGAATCAGTTCAACAACAATCCGGTGATTTGAACATTGAACAGATGATCAACAATACCAGCAATTCAATAAACAGAAACCAAGAAGAACTAAACGAAACCAACGAAGTAACTTCAAGCCAATTAGTTGAGAATTCAATTATAGATAGTATCCCTTGTAATCAGTCACCTACAACAGCGGTACCTAGTCAGCCTATGCAGAAAGTTACTACTCCCGAGAATCTTACTAACATACCCTCAAGAACAGGACGCGTTACGAAGAGGCCAAAGTATCTCGACGACTACTTTCTTTCCTAGTATAATATCAGAGGTTAAGTCTATACTCTCCGCCCTAAAACTTTCCTAATGTGGAGAAGACTGTTATAATTTAAGTAATAATGCAATATAATATTAATGACGTCACTTCCCGTCTTCTGAATATTACAGTTATTAGTAACGCTATTTATATATAACCTATTATACATACGGTTATTAGTTACGCTATTTATATACGATAGATGTTTGTAGTTCTTATATAGCCTTTTTCTTATATTTGATAAAAGCCAAAATATACATGAAAGACTTTTTAATTATGGTTTACAACAATACTATTATTATGGTTTTACTATTTTATTATGGTTTACAACAGTTAGAAAACAGATATTGTCTTAAAATTGATCATGACTTGCATATCTACCTTTAAAACGGATAAAAGTTGTGGAATTAAATGGTAACGATAAAGAAAATGAAACATTTCACAAATGAAACATGAATGAAACATTATACAAGAATGAAACATTATGCAAGAGCTAGTGTATATGAACGGTTTATTAAACTTATACATTTAGAGAGCAATAAAGGGAAAAATCTATTTTTGTATTAAAACAAGCACTAAAATCTTAAGAATTGCATATTAAAAACATACGGGGACAAGGCTATCACAATAGTTTTACACTTTGCATGTCATAACTACAATATCCCATAAGAGGGTATTGCCAAAAAATTTTTTTTTTTTAATTTTATTTTGTTTTTTAATGAATACAATTTTTTAATACATATATATATATATATAAATATATATATATATATATATATATGCATATATATATATGCATATATATATATATATATATGCATATATATATATATGCATATATATATATATATATATATATATATATATATATATATATATATATACATACATATGCATGTATATATATAAATTATATATGTATATATTTTAAAGTGTGACCTCGACGTGAAGTTCAAAATTAATTGGATATTGTTTGTTGCGGAACTAGTAGTTTTTTAAGTCCATAGTTGAAATCAAAAAACGGAGGAAAACAGTCGATTGAAATTTGGTTGAAAAATGAGAATGAACTTTAATAAAAAGAAAAGGATAAAGATTTGGCATCGGCAAAACGTTACAAGAGTAATAGTAGACTTTGCACGCATTAAAGGCAACACAGAAAGGTTAAACTCATGTTTGGAAACCTAAGTTTAAAGTTAAACCTTATACAAACACTGGATAATAATATTCTTACCATGATAGAAGACGAAGAGGCTATTGATAATGATGTTAGAAAAAGTTCTCGTTTTTTCAACAATATTCAGTTATTGATTTTTTGTAATCAAATTTTTTTAAAGAAACTAAGTAAACCCTGTGTTAAAGCCGACGTCGGGCCTAGCTCGGGCCGAGCTCTTAACGTCGGTTCGCCATCGGCTAAACTGTTGTGAATAAAACAGTATCGGCTGAACGTCGGTTATATGTCTGTTAGCCGACGAACAGGCTAACAGACATTCAGCCGACGTTCACCCGACGATCAGAAAATTTGGTTCGGTTTTTTATTTTAATGATGCATTATAATAAAAAACGGAATGCATTAGCTTGACATTAAATTTTAAAAATTGCAGCAAAGCTATTTGAAAGGCGAGGAACTAATTTTGATTTATCAACATTATTTAATACATAGAAAAGTTAATAATTTTGCTTGGTAAGATAATATTGTTTAACAATATCAATTTATATTTATTAATAATTTGTTTATTATTTATTTATAAATAGTTATTTCAATCAAAATCTGTCATATCATTAAAGTCTTTAATGAATTTTTCTATATTTTAAAACAAATTACTGATTACCTAGTATATTGATGTTATTATTTAATATTGTTTTTTTAACTTAAACCTTTAATCTAACTTGCAATTATAAAAATAATATCAATATACTGGGTAAACAGGGATTTGTTTTGATTACAATTAAACATTTAAATTGCGAGTTTGTGATTTTAGTTTGATTAAAAATGATTAAAAATAATAAATGTGATATACTGTTTCCATCCCAATATTATATACATTGTATTCATATTTTTATTAATATATTAAATTTTTAATATTTTAATATACTTTTTTTAGACGCTGCACATAGTGAATTGTCAGTTCATAAAAAATGTTTGAAGTTCAACCTATCCAATTTATTTGAAGATTTAAATGATTATGAATAATTTATGTAAAAGAAAGATATTATTTTATTTTATATTTACCTATGTTTAAGTTATTTTCAGGCCGAGCTCGGGCCGACATTGTTCTATCGGCTAGGTTATATTCAACGAGTATATATTGGTTGAACGCAGGCTAAATGTTGTTTGGCCGACAATAAATAATTTATTGGCAAATAGTCTATTTATTTACAAGTTAGCCCACATTCAGTTGATTCTCTATGTATATTTATGTAAATATATATATATATATATATATATATATATATATATATATATATATATATATAATATTATTATAATAATGAGGGATATAAATATTGTAGACCATTTATTTACAAATTAGCCCACATTCAGCTGATTTCCTATATTTTATCATAGTATACAATAAGATATAGGAAATATATATATTATATATATATATTTATATATTTCCTATATATAAATATATGTATATATATATATATTTATATATATATATATTTATATATAAATGTATGTATATATATTATATTATTTTATTATTATACTGAGGGATATAGATAAAAAAATGCAATCTGTGCAAAATGCCGGTTGTGCAAAAAGTAGCTGATTAAGCTGATGCTGATTAATCACTACATCACTAATGTTAGCATATATAACTAACATAACTAGGAAACTACAGTTTGTGATTTGTATGCTGATTTGAATAAACTAACATAATTTTTATATATACAACAGCATACTAAGCGCAACAAAGCTTATATATATATATATATATATTTATATACAAAAATTATATTTATATACAAAAATTATACTTATATAATTTTTATAGGGTATGTTGAATGCATGGAGTTGAGCAATGCCAAGGATGCAAATGCTTTGTACAGTGCAAATTCTGATCCATAATGCCAAAGCAACTTCATATATACTTAGTGATATATATATATATATATATATATATATATATATATATATATATATATATATATATATATATATATAATTTTTATAGGGGCTGTTGAATACAAGAAACTGAACAACGCCATAGATACAAACAATAGTGACAGTGCACATCCTGATCCAAAATGCCAGAGTAACTTTTTATTTAATTAGTAATAGTATAAAATGGTATACACTTGGCACTTGAAGTCTATATTGTCTTGAGCTTTATACGCTTCATTAATTCCACCATCAATAACAATTATTTCACCCTCAATAAAAATTGTATACTATTTTTTAGATGGTGCACAAAGTGAATTACAAAGACCAGTGCACAGAAAATATCGGATGTTTAGCCAATCCAATTTATTTGGTGATTCTACAGATTCAGATTAATTTATTTAAGAAATATATTTAGTTTTGATTTATATTTGTGTTTTATATATATTTTAGTTTTTTGTTTGCATTGATGTCTGCAACCAAGCTTGTAACATCGGCTACACTCTTATGATTAAAACAATCTTGGCTGAACGTCGGTTATATGTCTATTAACAGACATTTAAGTGACATTCATCCAATTTGGTTTGGTTTTTTATTTTAATGATGCATTGTAATAAAAAAAGGAATGTATTAGTTTTAATTAAAATACTAATTTTGATTTATCAACATTTTTTAATGCATAGGAAAGTTAATAATTTTGCTTGGTAAGATTCATTATGATTCATTCATGTTTAACAATATCAGTTTATATTTATTAATAATTTGTTTATTATTAATTTATATATATTTTTTCAGTTTAGTTTTCTCTGACATAAATGCCATTATGAAAGATTTGAAGCAATGTTTTACAACCAGATGCCTTTCCTGATGTCAACATAAAGCAGGTTGTACTGGATTACATGTTACCAGTAGCAGGATAACCTGACTTGACTTGACAGGATAATCTGACCTGACTTTACAGTAATAATTTCTATTATGATAATAATGTTATGTTAAAATATTTTTGCATGACTCTTGTTTCTTTAAAATTATTATAATGAAGGTGTTATACTGTTTCTATGTCTATGTTTTTATATATTTTATTCCTATTTTTCAATATTTTATATTATATTTTTATTGATATATAATTTTTAGGGCTGTTGATTTTGGTGATGCATATCTTGATTCTAAAAGCCTGGGTAAGTTTATTATTATGTGTGTGTGTGCGTGTGTTTATATATATATATATATATATATATATATATATATATATATATATATATATATATATATATATATATATATATATACATATATATATATTCGTTGCATTCAACAGCCCTAAAAAAATTATATAATTTTATATTAAAAATTATATTATGTATATATATATATAGAATGCAACGAATATGTATATATATATATATATATATATATATATATATATATATATATATATATATATATATATACGT
Organism: Hydra vulgaris; assembly: GCF_038396675.1. Classification (NCBI taxonomy): domain Eukaryota; kingdom Metazoa; phylum Cnidaria; class Hydrozoa; order Anthoathecata; family Hydridae; genus Hydra; species Hydra vulgaris. The sequence continues at coordinate 24,810,919 of NC_088920.1, forward strand.
AATATAATTTTTAATATAAAATTATATAATTTTTTAGGGCTGTTGAATGCAACGAATTAAACAATTCTAAAGATACAAATGATTTCGACGGTGCACATTCTGATTTAAAAAGTTTATACACTTCCAGTCTGGTCAGCCAGTCAATTTTCAGTCTATAAATTTGTATACACCACATCAAGTAAGACAATGTATTTACATACTGCTTATAACATCAATTTCACCTTAAATAAAGTTATTAGTTTTCTTATTGCAATTATTCATTCATATCAGTTATATTGCTCTAATTCATATGTGAAAATTTAGTTTTATACTTTTTTTTAGATGCTGTACACAGTGAATTGTTAGTTAAAAAAAAACGATGGAATTTCACCCGATCCAATTTATTTGATGTTTTGATTCAGAAAAGTTTATTTAAAAGAAATATATAACTTTATTTTATATTTGTGTTTTATATATACTTTAGTTGCTCAATCCTTTTTTTACGATTTAAATTTGTGTGTTATGATTTGCATCGGCTAGCCGATGCAAATCTTAACACACAAAGTTAAATTTGTAAGTTATTTTAATCAGCGGGCCTATCTCGGCTGCCGATATTGGATCGCCATCGTTTTTGTCCATACGGAATCGCGTCGGGCCGAGATCGGCCAGCCGATGCATCGCGCTAGTTTGAGCGGCTTGCCGACGTTGGACCGACCTCGATCCGTACGGACAAAAACTCCGTCGGGCCGATATCGGCAGCCGAGCTCGGTCCGACATCGGCTTTAACACAAGGAAAGTGCAACAGCTAATCGCTGTTGCACAAATTAGTCATTAAACTGGATAAATCTTTCATCTTCGCTGCAAAAGAAGACTTATCTTAAGTCCATTTTTGCTGTTCTTAGAAAAAGGTGTTTTATGTTTTTAATTCATCACTGCTTTTGGTATTTTTTGCCAAAAATGGACTTGGGCTAGCTTTGTTTTGCAGCAACGGTGACTCTTATTGATCTTTTTTAGGACATAAGATATATAAACTTTACTTTATAGTTGCAAAAATTGAATTAGTTTTGGTTTCATACTTTGTGAGATGACTTTTGTGCACCTAAAGGGGTATTTTAAACCATAAAAGTCAATATTGCCAAAATCCGTCTTAAGATTTACATTGCAGCGACGCAATGCAAATTTACTTAAAATCGCGTTGAAAAATTGGATGGTAACTTTTAAAGTTGGTGAGGGTATTCGAAACAGTTTCGAACAACTATTGGTGATAATAACACTTAAGTTAAATTAAGAAGTTTACTTATCAAAAAATATTGCTATAGGAAAGTGGAATGTCTGGAATGACTTTGACAAAAAGTAATTATGAAAGAGCAATAACTGTTAATTCAGCAATTTGGAAATAAACAAGTATTAATTTTAACTAATATGGACAACTTACTTAAACGACAACAGGAGCCCACGGATTGGAAAGGAACTTTTGACGTTCAGATAGGTGATGCAAAAGATTTAAACGGATACGTGTTTTCACAGTCATTTATTTAGTATATGTTTGTTTACAGAATTTGTTTCAGATTAATTGAAATTTTGGTACCCAGATTTATTAAGTGCTAGGTAAAAATTGTTCATTAATAAGTTCATTCGTTTAATATCCTAGCATCTAAGCTTATAGTTTATTAAGTTAATATCGATTTATAGGTTAGGCTCTTTATTGCTTAATTATCTCGTTATTTTTTTCCTTCTGGTTATTGACAAAGTAGGAAACCAAGACAAGTTTAGACCTAGATGGTCGAATTCCCTTTAAAAAATGAAGCGTTGATTTGATGTTGATCAACGTTGATTTTGCGTTGACATTAGCGATCAACGGCGATCAACTATAAATGGATGTAGCAACGACAATGTTATCAACAGCAAATCAACGTTTATTTACAAACACAAAGCGTTAGTTGATTTACTGTTGACAAATAACAAATTATTGAGCCGTTTATTAACAGTAATTTGCTGAGCAAACAGCATGTTTTTCTTGGATTTTTTTGTTATTTTTGGTGGTAATAAAACGTTTGTTCAAATTTTAATTATATTACGGTATGAAATGAATATAAGCTTTATTGAAAATACATATATTTTATAAAGTAACTATATTTTCAGATCTTGAATAAAGATTGTCCTAATGAAATTAGAGTAGTTCTTTAACTATCTGAGGATAATAGAACATCTTAATATAAATATTTTAACAATTTAACATGAAAAAGTCACAACTTAGCAGCAATTCGGCTTATTAATGCTTATTATAATAACATTACTATTATCATAGCAAATTAGTAATGTTTACGACTACAAGTATTTGGCTGATAAATTCTGAATGCAAACTTAAATCATATAGTACAAAATGCAATTTAAATTGGTTTTTTCTGTTTAAGAATAATTATTCCTTTTTTTTTTTTTTTTGATGTAATAAAATAAAGATAATAATGCCTAAATGTGACATAAGCCTATACATGAGAGAATTTATGAAAGAAAAACGAGATACTGAAAATAATAAAACATCTTCTTGAAGAGTGCAATAATTTTTGGTAGAGGGAATTGCGTTTATATAGATTTAGACATTCAAAAGATTTTGAAGTGGATGAAGATGTGCACAGCAATAATGATGTTTTCAATCACTTTGTCTGAAAATAAAAAGTAAAGTTGAATCTAATTATGGTGATGTTGACGACATAGCAGTTGAAAATAGTTTATACAGAAGTATTGATACTTTAACTTCAACAAAAAATTTTGTTATATGAGTTATCATTAAAATACTGTATAAAAGATGATGCTTTACATGCACTTTTATTTCACTTAAATAAATGTACTCCATCTATACCAAAATGCAGGCAAACATTACAAAAATCTCTTCTAAAAGTTAATGTTTTAAGTGTCAGTGGAGGCGATTGTGTATATCTTGGAGTTGAAAGTGCAATTGATTATTATATATCAACAGTTAGAATTAAGGAAAAGCTTGATGTAATTGTAAATATGGATGGTGCACCTATCTACAATAGTAAAAAGACTTCCTTTTGGCCTATACTAACTACAATTAACAGAAAAGGACCATATGCTGTTGCAACTTGGCATGGTCAGGGAAAACCAAACAATTTGGATGAGTACTTTAAAAATTTTATTCTTGAAATGAAAAAATTGCAAACTAATGGGTATAAACAGCAGCAGGTGACTATTAAAGCTTTTGTTTGGGATGCGCCTGCAAGAGCATTTGTTAAATGCATGATAGGGCATAGTGGCTACCATAGCTGTGAAAGATGTATGGCAGTTGGCACACAAAAACATGGCGTAAGATTATTGGAAACAACTACTTTACTTTGTACTGACATGGCTTATAAAAATAATTTGTATAGAGAAGGTCACCAACTTGAGAGTCTTTCTCCACATGTTCAGTTAAATTTCCCAATGGTAACTGGATTCCCATTGGACTATATGCACCTTACATGTCTTGAGGTAGAAAAAAACTTCTAAAAAACTGGTGTAAAGGTCCCCGATGTATTAGAATAAGTCAATCTGTTAAAGACAGTATTTCAAATGAACTCATAAATTTACGAAGTTATACACTATCTAATTTTCAACGTAGACCACGCTCTTTAAACAAACTTGAGAAGTGAAAAGCAACAGAGGTTTCGATTCTTTCTGCTTTATGCTGGACCTGTTTTTTTAAAAAGGAAAAATAAATAAAACTATGACTTATTTATTTCTCTTTCAATTGCTATGCACATACTGCTTTCTGATAAAATAGTGAAAAATAAATTGTTAGTGGCATATGCTAAACAGTTGCTTATATAATTTGTTAGAGAAGTGCAAATTTTGTATGGGGAGATCTTTGTAACATACAATGCTCATAGCATGATTCATTTAGCTGATGATTGTGTTAACTTTGCAGCGAGTCTTAATCATCTATCAGCTTTTCCTTTTGAAAACTTTTCGGGTTGAATTAAAAAAAATAGAGCGAAAATCACATCAGACTGTTGCCCAAATAGTGAATCAACTAGATGAGAGAAAAAGTTGAATATTTTTTTTAGAAAAAGGAATGGTTAAGAAATTTCTGCCTAAATGGTAAATAAAAAGATCATATCGAATCTACGAGACAGTTTATATCATTCAAGACAAAGGGTTTATTTTAGTAGAAGAGGTTTTCGTTGATCTTGTAAAATGCAAGGCTTTAAATCCTCATTCAGTTCGAAAGTCTTTTCCTGATTGTTTTGAAACATCTTATTTAGACGTTTGTTATGTAAATTCATTAGCCAACCTAAAAACAATTTTTCAGAAAAAAAAAAAACTTTTGAAAAAAGGCTTGATGATACCTGTTCAAATAGGTTGTTATGCTTTTTTTCTGCTTAAAGACATTGTGATATTGCTTATGATCACTGATTTCTTGAATTAAAAACACAAATTTTGATTATACTTGCAGACTATCAATTTTTAAAGAATGTCTGTGCATGTGTCATTTCGTAAAATTTGTTATAAATTTGTCAAATATATAGTTCATTGAATAATTTTAAAGTGAGTTTAATGCATTTTAATTTATAAATTTTTTGTGTGAAACAAATACCTGCTATGTTTATAGAAATAATAAAATATATACACTGGTGTTTTACATTAATAAATCTAAAAACAGTTTTACAAAGTTCCTTGTTTTTAATCTCTAATGTGTTTTTAATTTTATTTTGTAACTTATATAAGATTGTTTAGAATTAAATTGCACCAAAATATTGAAATGTCATTTGCCATTGTTGAATTTGAAAAAATTATAGAAGTCGAAGTGATTGCTAAAAGTTGGATGAAAAATGATGGGAAATGCTTCTGGCCGCCATTTTAAAGTTCCGCTGCGATTTGTAAAGCTGTCACAACCTTGCAGGCACCAAATTCTGATTTTAAGATATACCTAGCTAGGATTTTATACATTACAGATTTGCATATTACTATAAAAAAAAAAAAGTAAAATAATTGAATTAGATACTGAACTGTATGGTTTGACCAGGGCACTAGAGAGGATAAACATGTGCTAGTGCAAATTTATTTTAGGCCCCCCTTTACAATATGACTATTTTCTTATTTAATATCAAACTTAAATCAAATATTCCAACGGGCATTTGTTTAAATTATATGTTCTGAATGTCTTTAGAAAGTTTAAGGAGGATTTCCAACGATTAAAAAAAGTTTTTTTTATCGTTGACAAAAGTATTTTTATATTGTACTCTTTATAAAAAAGTTTTTTTAACAATGGATGTATTTTTTTTTAAAACTTTTAGTGTTTTATAAAAACTAAACTTTTATAAGTTTTCATGGCTTTTTCATTAAAAGTCATTAATTTTTATGCGGTGCACCAACTGCACCCAATTCTCATAGGGCCTGCTTTTGCTGCAAACATTTCAATTACATTTTCATTAGATATCGATAAATAATTTTACGTACATAGATTTGAGTTTAGATTTTTATGAAGAAGTTCAACCACGCTTAGAGAAAGCAGCAGATACTTCAAATATTGAAACTGACACCGAAGATAAAAAAAGGAAAAAGCAAAAAAAAAAAAAAAAAAACTTTAATAAAATTAGTGTTTAATAAATAAAATATCTTGCAATAAAGAATTACACAAATCATGCACTTTTTTTATTTAAAAAGTAAAGTTAAAATTAAAGGAGAAAAACGGCAATGACATTCTGTGAAAGTGATGAAGACATTGTGGTTGGTGATGAAGAACTATACGGAAGATATTATTTTGATAGTTCAATTAGCCAAAGAACATCTAACGTGATTTCAAATATAGCAGGATAACTATATTTGTAAAAGTAAAATAATGGTTTGTTAAAATAAACATACATACTTTTTTAGTGAATTATAGATGTTTTTAAATCGATATCAACTCCATTTAAACAGTGAAACATCAAGCTTTTCAGTTGCTGAAAATAACATTGACTTCTCGAAAGAAACTAATCTATCTCGAGGGAAAATAATAATGTTTTCAAATATATTGATAAAAAAAAGTCCTGATGTTGCTTTCATTCTAATTAAAATCTGTGTGCGTGTGCAGTAAAAAAATTAATAGAAATCAGAACTATTTGTTATAGAATATAATTTTGTTGACAAATATTTTCTAATATATGTTTGTTGAAAAGTTTAAAAAAAAATCACTATATAATGTTTAGAAATTTTATTTAATTTTTGTATGTATAATTTATCTATCCCTAGGTAGAAAATGGCTTTAAAAATTATGTTTTGGATAAAGAGGATTGCAGAGAAAGACATTTGTCTTGCCAGGGTAAAATATAATTTTAAGAATGTACATTTCAATGCGTTAATCAGAGTATTATTTATTTTTTCTATTTAGGTAATTTTTCATGGTTAAATTTTTACAAAATGTTTGACATAAATAGGACCCCCAATGTTATCACCTTCTTTATCAACAAAAAACGCCAAAAGTCTAATTATTCAGTACCTTTTTCAACTAGAGGAGAAATCCAGGGCATTCATCGGCCTTTTTATGAAACCAACCGAGGAAGATCTGAAGTATGCTCAAAAGAAAAGACTGATTCAAGACCATATTTTTAAATGCACTACTTTTAAGGTTTTTGTCGTGCTTAAATAAAAAAAAAATTGTTTTTCGAAATATCATAACCTTTAAATAAACTTAATTGAAATGTGATTATAAACAAACATTTTGTTTTTTCTTCAACTAAAAAAGATTTTATGGCCTGACAAGACATTAGTCCCACTTCAGTTTCAATAGTAACGATCATCCTGACATATTGAAAAAATGTGAATTGTCTATTACTGGACCCTTAGTATATTTTAATTGTATATTCTATTAAACATAAGCGTTTTCTACCCTCAGGCCTTAAAGGGTTAATTATGGTGGAGCTGTCAACAACATTAGATTTTAATGCAACCATAGTAGTAGATTAACAATCTGCATTGCAACTAAGAAATAATACGAATTAGAAAACTTGATCATTACGCTGATATTAAAATACACAATAAAGTTGAATGTGAAAATGAAGTGGCAGTATTTTATATCTTTACCGATGAATCTCCATTAGAAAGCTTTTCAAATGAAAAAGCAATTGTTTGTGTCAAGCAGATGTTAAACTTTGCAAGAATTAAGTTAAGTAAAACGTAGTCTAGATACTATTTCTTTGGTTTTATAAAACCAGAATTTTTAAAAATAATCTCTACTAATCAAGTAAATGTCCAGACATCTTCAAAACATAAAATCTGTTTAGCGTATAAAAAAATAAAATGAAACATTTAAAAACATAAAATACTTTAAAAGGTACTTGTAATCTATACATAATATTATGCAAATAGCTAATGCATTTTAATTTTATCAAAACAATTATCTGATTTTACATAGAATAATCTAACAATTAATTTTATAGCAACAATGATTTTAAAAATCTGTTGCCACATAACAAAGTTTTTTTATCGAAACTTTTGTCATACTGCCAGCTAAAAACTTGTTAGTTAATATATCTGTATCATGTTTGTCAAAGTCATACATACAAACTCACAAAAGAGTTTATACATATATATGATTGTTTATTATTCCATAGAATCAAATCATATACTTTAAGAGTTACTGTTCCACTTTAAAAAGGCTTTTTTAAAATACTTTCTTTTCATTCTCTTTTCTAATTTATTTTAGATGTTGAAATTTTTGTGTATGAAATATATGTTATGTACATATTTTTCCTTACAATTTTGTTATTGAAAATAAATCGACCAAATTAATATTGTGTAGCGTTTAATTGGGAGGCTTTAAAAGTAACTTCGATATGCGACATTAAAACTAAATATTATTCACAATTTAAAAAAAAATTTAGGACAGAACCCGACTTTTGTATTATAAATATAAATTGACTTATTAGTTGCGTCGCATGTAGGAGTATTTGACGATTCTAGCTGGCCTAAATTATGTCTCTATTTAACAGCCGAAAACTTTACCATATGACAAGAAATTGTAAATTAAATGTTTTTTGTACTAATCCAAGCCAGTGGTGTACAATACAGGGGAAAGATAGGTACTTTAGGGATTACATATTATTCTATTCAATAGGATTTGAGGAAATAAAAGATATATTATTTTTTAAACTATACTATGGTAAATGACGTACTATATTTTGATATTTAATTTGATTCCACTTCGTCATTGTCAGCATATTCTTCATTTTCGTTGTTTTCAGTGTCGGAATCTTGGAGTTCTCCAGGAAGAAGCAATTCCACAGCTTCTTTTGAAAAAAGCTTTGTAAGTTTGTGTTTCTTTTTCCAAATGCTGGACAACAGAGGGTCGGATGTTAACAATAACCTATATATGATGTCTTGGTTAAAATCTTTTCTATCAAATTTTCTAGCATAGCTAAGTCTGCACTCCCGGAAATGTTTGTTTCTGGCTTCGGCAGCCTCTTCCGACAATTGTCTAATTGGCAAAAGGGCATTCTCTACTATATCAGGACCATGTACTAAAACTTTATGCAGAGTTGGAATCATTGGACACCAGGGGTATAGTTCAACATAAAGCTTTGCAGTATCCAAAGTATACTGTCTGAACTTTTCTACATCAATCTTGTGGCCACTAGAAATTACTTCTAGGATAATTTTCATTCGGGAAATTAAACGGAAGTCTACCCCAGTGATATCTGCAGATGTTTCCGGGTCGTTGAAGAATCTCCTGCTTGTGTTGCCGTTATTGGTATTCCCGAAGGAGACTTTTTAAACACCGTATTCTAGCATGCAGAATGGATAGTCCAAATTTGTAGCTGCTTTGATTGTCAACACATGTTCTGTCCAAATCATTAAATTGTCTTGATGTTGCTTCTCAAATAAAACATCGCATGGTCGATTTAGTGGCGGTTGATAAACATCATCACATGTTCTACTGCTATGTCTTGAAGTTGAGTTGGTTTCAAGCCTGCAATTTTGTTTTCCATGTAAGCAATTTCTTCAGCTATTACATCGCAGTTTCTTTTATGAACCTAATTCAAATTGGCCTGCAAAACCTTGGAGACGATGGTGTATGGTTTTGCCAGATAACCTTTTATTTACTCCACAACTTAGCTGTAATGGAACCATTGAGCATTGAAATATACTGGCATCAGAGTTAGAGTAATCTTCAAACTTTTGATTAAACTGTGTCTGCTGGGAGCCATCACAACCCCATTTCGTAGATAATTTCATATGTTTACGCCCACTTTACGTTAGAGTCTTGATAACTTCTAAATACAACACCAATCTTTCGGCAGTATGGTTTAACAGACTTTGTAAGTCTACTTCAGCTAAACTTTCTGTGACTGTGAACGAATCAGGATCAGGATAGCATGCTTTTTTTGTTTTTGACCAAAATACTGTAGCAGGGCCATTGCTTCTTGTCACTTGTACGTACGATTTCATATTGAGATTTTGTTAGGCCTGCGTCAAAGAGCCTCTAACGGTGTCAATTATTTTTTTGTAGGTTCAAGACTGCTGCGATAGGCTTTTTTATACTTTCCCGCTCGTTTGGGAGATATTTTAAGATATTTGAGGACGGTTGCAACACTTCTTTTGCCACTTGTTGTCAAACAAGTTTCAGCTGCAATAACAATAGCTTCTGGTTCCACATCTTTCCCGAGCTGTTCTGTTTTTCTCCTCTTGGAACGTTCACTAGAATCGATAAAACTTTTTCTTGGTCGTCCTGCTGATGATGGAGTGGATGAGGTACCCGGTATTTGGAAAATCCCTTGTAGCCAATGGCCATGCTTCTTAATAAATATTTCATGAGTTCTGGATGAAGACGACCACATTTTTCTAAAAATAGCTTTTAACCTCGACATTTGACGCTTGTATACTTTTTTGTTCTACGGTATATTGATTTCTTGATAACAAATTTATTTATGATAACAAAGTCCTTTTTTTATTGAATTTTCAAAACTGTAGTAAGAGTAAATAATGTACATACCTGTCATAGATTCATCCATGATATAACACTGTAAAACTTCTGCTGTAAACACTTGTACACAGCTTCAATAAACACCAATAAAATCGCTCGTAAATAAAATTAACCACGCAGATATAGATCGGATATTAACTAGACTGTGTAGTTCCAATTACTACTTTTATAACCAAACTATTAACTGCTCATTAAGCGACCATTATGGAAAGATAATAAGGATAGGTAATTAAGTAGGTACGGCCACTTTTAATAATTCCAATTTTGGCCAACTAAAATCGTCAAATACTCCTTCGTGCATCGTCTAAGGCATGTCAATGGCAGGTGGATAAGACAATTGGAGTAATGGAAAACGGCTATGTTCTATGCTACAGATACGGAGATAAAATATCTTTATATAAGGTCCAATGATTTTTAGCTGCCATATTTGAAAAAGATTTATTAGCAAATGTATGAGTTGTTACTAGACATTAATTCCTTTGTTTTTAAAACTAAGATCGTGGTACTTCCGCACTAAAAGAGTTCTTGTGTGAATGCATTTGATAGCTGAAGCGCTAAATTCGCGAAAGAGAAAAAAAGAACAGTTTAACACTTTACAGGTTATATAGTTATAATTGAAATGCTAAGAAAATATGAAAGTGGAGCTTCTAGAAGAAGATTGAAGAAAGAGAGAGAGAAGAAATGGTAGCTAAATTTTTTTCATCAAACCAAACTAATATGCAATTTCCACAAACTGTAGATAATAATAAAAACAACGAAAGAAAAGATGGAAACAATAACACGAAAAATGAGGTAGCCTGCCAAGGTCCTTCAAATGAAATTCAAGAAGTTGAAAGTGTTGAATCTACAATGCATGATAATGAGCTTGACTCAGGTACTCCAATTTTTACAATCTTTAATGACACCTCTAACATCTGCTAAACAAACAATTTACTTATTAGACAGTTAATATTTTTATTCTATAAATTGTCACTTAATATTTTTTTAATAGGCTTATTTATCATAATTTTTTTTCCTAGATAACATTCTACGCGAAGACCCTGCTTTATGGCCATTAAAATTAAAGGAAAATGAACGTATGAAGTATTTAAACAAGCGGTATGCTTTTTTTCAAAATAAAGACTCTCGTGTTTCGAATCTTCGAAGCGGATGTTCAAAAACCAGTACAGATATTATTCGGTTAAATATTTTCAAAAAGTGATGAATAATGGCGAAAAGTGTGACCGAAAATGGTTAATGTTTTCTGAATCCACTGAATGTGTATTTTATGTTTGCAAGTTGTTTTCAACCAATTACGACAACGTATTTGTCAAAAGTGGCTTTTACAATTGGAAAAAAGCTAAACAAGCTATTTTTGGCCACGAAAACAGCAAGGCACATATTCAATGTATGATTAAATGGATAGATTTGATAAAACAAAATACTCATATCGATGAATATATGGTTAGCCAGATTAAAAGGGAATTTAATTAATGGTCTGCAATCTTAAATAGAATAGTAGCTGTTATTCGTTTTTTAGTCGGAAGAGGTTTAGCATTTCGAGGCCATAATGAAGTTATAGGATCGTCAAATAACGAAAATTACTTAGGCATGTTAGAACTGTTGACTCAATTCAATCCAGTTTTAAAGTAACTCAATGACACTTTTGCAAATAAAGGCAACGGTAATGTAAATTATTTGTCTAAAACTATTTGTGAAGAGCTAATTGATATTATGTCTCAAAAGGTTTTAACGGACATTATTACCGAAATAAAAAAAGCAAAATACTGGGGAATTCGTAAAAAGAGCAAAATACTAGGGAAATCGTAGATTCGACTCCTGATATTACTCACGTGGATCAACTTTCTGTGGTATTTCGTTATTATTTAAATGGCCGCGTGTATGAACGATTTTTTTATTTTCTACGAATTAAAAGCCACGACGGTAAATCTTTGATTACTGACATTTTAGATCTACTGGAAAGATATGATATTGATATAAATAATTGTCGGGGACAGACATACAATAATGCAAGCAATATGTCTGTTAAAAGTTCTGGATTACAAGCACGTTTAAAAGAGCGGAGTGAGTTAGCTTTTTATATCCCCTGCGCTGGACATTCTTTAAATTTAGTAAGGCAGTGAGTGCATTAATTCTATCAACTATTTTGGCGTTCTCCAGAGTTTGTATTTATTTTTTTGTAGCTTCAACACATAGATGGGATTTATTGAAAGGAAATCATGCTTGACTCAAGCGCCTATCAGATACACGATGGTCATATAGGTCAGATGCTTCAAAAAGTTTAGTAGAAAATTTTGATGGGATTAATGCAGTGCTATGTCATATAGCTAAGGATACAGAAGAAAAATCTGATACTTGTCATGAAGCTTTGTGTTTATTAAATAAGATCACTAAGCTAGAGTTTGCATTCATGGCTGTACTTTGGCATCACATACTTAATGCAGTTAGCAATTTTCTTCAAAAAGTTGAATTAGATTTGCATACAGCAAGCAGTATGTTACCTTCACCAATTGAATTTGTAAAAAACTTACGAAACGACTTTATGAAATTTGAAAATGAATCAAAAAAACTTAGCTCGTTTATTGAAAAAGACTATTCGAATAAGAACAAAATAAAGGTAATTAAAAAATTAAGCAACGGAGAAAACCAAGTTGATTCTTTAAGCGTATCCGACAAGTTTCGAGTGAGTACATTTTTTGTCATTATTGACAAACTTGTGAATTATTAGTACCATGGAATTGCAAGTTAGCGCGAAAAAAAATTGTAGAAGTGTACTCAAATGATTTAGAAGATAGTTTCATATTTAAAATAGAACAATTTCTAACATTGTTAAAGTTGCAGCCTCCGGGTTTTTTTTCGCCTAAAAAAGATAAATCTGAGACTGAAAACACATTGATTTCTCTGTATGTTTTAAATTGGATTGTTGAAACCGATATTATTGATGTATTTCCAAATGTTTATATAGCATATCGCTTGTTTCTAACTATTCCCATAACAAATTGCGAGGTATTAGAAATAAATAAAGAACGTACAGTAAGTCGAAACGAAGAAGTACCTCAGGTTGTTTGAGACGCGAGAGAAACAACAAATTAAAAAGAAAGAGTCGAATTAAGAAAGAAACGAATTAAGAGAAGGTCGTCTAATCAATCAAATGAAATCAACGACTTTAAAATGGAAGGACAATATCCGTCAGGAGAGCAAAACTAGGAGCTTAATTTTCACTACGAAGAGTACAACTTTTTATAATATGCGGAAACAAAATCGTAAGGATTTTCCTTTTTATATATTCATAATTTTTTCTCTTTCTAATAATTTTCTTTGATATTTATCTTCCGTTCTCAAATCTGCTAAATTTTTTGATTCTTTGACTTTCTTTTTTTATAATGCATGTTCTATTTGTGAAAAGGTGTAAGCTATTTTATTTCGTTTCTGTGTTGCTTAAGTGTTATTATGTCAGGTTGTAAAACAATTATATTTACGTTTAAGCTAAACGAGTCTTCAAAATAGATAAACTGCCTAAATGACCACGACAAACGCAACAACTTTTTTGGGTGTCTTTTAAAATCCTCCTTGATCTTATTCTCCTTCAGGAAACAAAATCCGGACCTTCCACTGTTAAACAGTGGTGCGACGAATGGACTGGCAAGTCTATTTGGAACTCCGGTCCGAGTCATAACTGTTGTAGGGTGGCGGTCATCTCTAAATCCAACGTTTCTTTAAACCAACTAAAAAAAACAACAACGATAAGATATTAAATGGTGTGATAAAAATTGATTAGCATGAAATAAAGGTGTTGAACATTTACGCTCTAAATGTCCCGAGAGAAAGGCGCCATGTTTTAGCGACCTTGAAGACTTCTCGCAGAACACAGGACCACCCGTTCTGTTAGCTGGAGATTTTAACATGGTCGAAAGCCTGTCACTCGGCGTAGAAGGCACAAACAATGTTAAATATCACACCTACGGCATGAGTGAAGTCGGGGTTTTCCAAGGTAAGTATTACCTAGTAGATGTTTTTCGTGTCAAATTCCCAAACAAAAGAAAATTCACATAGCGAAATCAGAAGGTAAAATGTAGACTCGATAGAATCTACTGCCCTGATAAAATTTTAAATAGCCGCCTTACCTGTGCGGAACTTAAAGAAGCCCTTTTTTAAATTTGAAACAGGTAAGTCTCCCAGCTATGACGGACTTCCTGCTGAATTTTACTAAGCTTTACGTCACATTTTAGAAGAAGATCTTTAAGAACTTGCCTACGAAATACTTTTCGTAGAAAAAAATATCAGCCACTCTATAAAAAAATCAATAATTTCTCTGATTTCCAAACGAGATCTTACTGAATGCAAAAACTGGAGGCCAATGTCCTTAATCGGCGCTGAATACAAAATAATCACAAAAGCGCTGGCCCTAAGACTTGCTAAAGTAATGGGGAAAATTATGGAACCAAATCAAACTTGTGGAATCCCAGGTAAAAACAATATTCTCAAATTGACATTTAGTTCGTGATCTTATAGCTTACACAAAATTTAAGAATATACCTAGTTTTATTTTGACAGTAAATCAAGAAAAGGCCTTTGATAAGGGTAAAACTCACGATTGTTACAACTTTTCAAAGTATGGAATGGCAAGTTCACTTATAAAATTTACCAATCTTAACCAAAGCTGGACTTTTTTAAAACAAAACACTTTTGCTAAACACTGGGACAAAAAGACGTCTCTACTACAAAATAACAGTTGAAGTGTTAGGCAAAAACGGGTCCCTGTTTAACACCCCCTAAAATCAACAAAAAAATTTTACTTTCAAATTTTATTTAATTCGTGCCAGCAGAACTTTTCTGGAACAGTTTAACAAAAACAACAATGCCGTTGACCTAAATTTGGAAAAAAAAACTTTGTTTCCCACGCATGCGGACCGTCACAAAATCCTCTTTCGTTTTTTACACAAAGTCTACCTTCTGCGGCCTTGCTAGCCAAAAGCTCAAGGCAACAAATCGTTAAAAATAAGAAATGCAAAATTTGTGGTAAAATTTAGGACAACATGAATGTTTTATCTTTGCCTACTATCCTCCTTATGTTGATATATGTGAGTATTTAAAATATGTATATAACTTCTTGACATCCCAAAACAATTTTTCTCCGATAAATTTGATCTTCTTGATTATAACGGCGAATGTATCGGAAAAAAACCCTACATTGCAGCTGCGGTTGACACTCACTCAAACTATCATGAGTGCAATATAGAACAGTAGATGCCACTATATATTTAGCAACACAAAAATTTACCCAATGACAGCGATCACGATAATAATATGGAACAGAAGAAAATTATTACTTAAAAATATAATTGTCATGTCCGTAGAAACTCTGCAGACATTTTCTGTCAATATTATTGTATTAAGAACGTTTTTTGCCAAGTAGAAAATAAAAATTAAACATAGGAGTTAAAACATATGTTTAATTTCCAACTGAAACTAAACACATGACCTAAAATAAAACAACGCCTCGTAGCAAGATCTGCACGTTTAGTAAAGATTTCCGTTTCTCTGCAAATGTTTTCATGTTATACAACAAAATTATTGTTATATATGATTAGAAAATCACTACCAGCCTTTTTTTATGATATTTTATTTTAACATAAAAGTGTTATCTATAGTGTTCGTAACATAAAGTTTGTGTAAAAGTCCTGTAATCTATTAATTTTTTAAACAAAAATTTGTTTTTTATTTCAAAGTAACATTCTTTAACCTATTCTAAATCCTCTTTTTGTTTCCTTAACTAAACTCTCAACTTCTTTCCGTACTAAGGCTGTAAAATGAAAAAAAAAAAAAATACAAAAAAATATAAAACTAGAAAACAAAAAAAAATATGTAACATCAATAAACACAAAAAAATGTGAAATAAAAAAAAAAAAAAAGTAGATATGTAAATATATGAACAGTTTAAAACTGTTGTAAAACTTATATATTGTAAAATCTTATTAATATTGTAACCCGAGTTAATGTAATTTCATAGAATTGTATTTATTTATTATTTTAGAGGACAGAAAAATAACCATAAAACCTTAAACATACCCAACATTTAATATTTCAAGATTTCATTGATAAATCTTCGAAACATTTACAATTTATTACAATCCTAGGTAAAAAAATCAATAAATTTCTAATTAGAAATGTTTTATTATTCTGACTCACTAAAAAAAAAAGCAACTCTTTCTCCTGACCATTATGTAAATTCCATGGTTTATCTTGACCCAGTTAAAAAATACTCTTTTGCCTCTGACTTTCCCTGACAATATAAATCCTTATTGTTATTTTAAGTGTAGCTTAAATGTGTAGTTAAATTTAGCCCAGCAAAAAAGTTTAGCTTAAAGTGTAGTTAAATTTAGCCCAGCCAGTGTAGCCACTAGTTAAAAATGTTTGAAAGTTAGAACATTTTGTACTCTAGATTGAAAGTTACAACATAATGAAAAGCAATATCTTTCGGGATCGCCATAATTCTAAGTGGCGATCCCGAAAGCCTTTCATTACATGCAATTATTTGAAACGGTCTTCCGACCTTGGCCAGTTTCAACTTGCTAAGAATTTGCTGGGTTTTACGCGTAATTGTTCCAATTGCCTATACTGCAATACCTATAACTGATATCTCCTCAGCACTTCTTCCGTTATTTCCCTCTACTTCTTGAGTCCAACTCCTATCAAGCTTATGGGGCTTGTATTTAACGATTTTTGCATCTTCGCATTGACTTAGGTATCTTTCCGATTTCTCGTACGGATATGTAATATCGATGACAATAATCACACCATTATCTTTTAAAACAATGTCGGGCTTGTAAAGCTTGCCATTTCTAGAGAGAGACATCTTTTCGCGTCACACCCGCCTGCATGGTCCGCCATTGAGTCTGAGCTCTTTGGCGAGTTTATCATAAATTTTATTATTTTCCCAAAAACCAGTGCGAGGACTCTGCTATAGCTTTAAGGGCGCCTCCATTAGTTTGATTACTAATTTGGTACACCCTCTTAACCTCACAGTACTTTCTAGCGGCATCCAGTTCTATGCCTGTTCTTTATAATCCGGCCCTTTTCCACTAAACTCTATTCGACTGCGCAATGCGGGCCCCGACAACTCGGACTACTCCATTCGTTCACTTAGCTATTTTTCCGCAGCTCTCATTCGTTGTATGACAATTCCTGACACTTCATTAGGAAATTCTGAGCCTTTTCTCGAATGCATCCATTTACTATTGCACTATGCGGAGAAGTAAATGATGGATTTTACCCATCCACTTACAAACCGTGACCACTTACGGAGCTCACAGATTTCACACTTGGACTTCCGGAGAACAAAGTTAGCTCGCGCACAAACAACCTATTTCAGCACTTGCACTTTTTGATCATTTTAAGCTCACACTCCCTCAGCTCCTTTCATTCCTCAATCGGAAGAGCAATCTTACCAGCTGGGCCAATCATTACTCAAAGATTTTTAATACTTTCCTCATAGATAGGATTTTATCATCCTGGTAACTTTACACCATTTATGCATCTTCGTAAGGACTTTTGTGGACCGTTCGCATTTTACAGGCAAAACGCACAATGACTGACATTTTGCTGGGTTTACAATTAAACACAAAAGAACTTATTACACACGCTCATGAACACATTCATGTCAACCGAGCCCTTCGCCAACAACACGTAGGTATTAGCAAAGCCATAAAAGAAATGCCGTCACTTTCTAGATTAAGACTACAGCTAGTTGCTTCTAATTTATCAGCTAGTACATCTATAACAAGTTTGAACCGCAAGGGAGACAGTGGACAACCATGTTTCACTTGCGAATTTATTTATATAGGTTAAGTGTTGTTTTTTCCAACTGTAATGCACGTGACAGCTCATGCATTTAAGCTGTCTACTACTTTTATTACACTTCGCGGTATACCTTTCCTCACCAATGCTTTTTAATATCGATTCATGCATAATCATAATAAACACTTTGGCAAGAACGACAAATACGACATTGTTTTCTCGCCTGCGCCTTCTTTAAGACTGAAGAATGCATTGCATGGTTTTTACATTCTCAAAGCACCTATCCAGCGGGACAAATGCTTTATGTCTCACATGAAGTTGCAGGTTTCTGATCCAGAAACTGAGTTTTTTTCAAAAGACTTTATTAAAATTTTTTTACAAAAGACTTATTAAAATATAGGCTGACTTGAGTTGAACTAATCAGCGCTTTCATTGCACAGCGAAATCTTTTAACAAAGCCTGTTATGGCTTTTCTAAAAATAAACCGTTCATTTTAATGACCTTGAATAAAAATTTTATTCTGAAGTTTCTTCTTTTTTTAAATACATTTAATATTTTATCTCTTATATGTAATTTACATGTAATATATGTTATGTATAATCTTTTTCTTTAATGTATCTAATTGCTTTTCTCAAAATAATCAAAATTTCACAAAGTTTTCAAAAAATATAATCCTTTAAAGTTTTCTTAAAAATCCTTAGGTCCAATGTCAATAACTTTAATATGAACAAGTTGTTTCATATTAAAGAGGATATTAAAAAATTTACGTTGGGGCTAATTTCTTTAATTAATTTTTTAAAAATCTTGATTTTAAGCAAAAAAATAATATATACCTTGCTGGTTCCCCTCCACGTCTAGCATTTATTTATTTTTATAAATACTAATTTATAAATTAAGTCTCTTACTTCTATATATATGTGGTTATCCCAAAAAGTTATCATTCATCATACTTTCTAATTGTTGGTTTATATAGTTTTGGAGAGTTTCAACATCTTCTTCATCAGGCAACATATTTGGTTTTCTCAGTTTATGTTAACGCCTTTTGTTGATGTCACATTCTGCGTCTCCAAATATATAACCTTTCCAAGCATCAAACACGGACACAAACATATCTATTTCTTGTGACTTTTTCTTTGCAACCGTGTCATTTTCTTCATAAGTTAGGTTATCGTCATTTTCAGTCAGAACAGTTCATTTGAAATGTTTTCCTGCTTTTTTAATTAATGACGATAAAACTATTTTTAAACCTGATTTTAAATAATCTTCTGCAATAGTATATTCATCGATTACTGTTCTAAATGCATCAAAGTTTATTCTGTTAAACATGTCCATTGCATTATTATATACATGTTTAACATTTTTATTTATCTTAAATATAGAATATAGATGTCCAATGCGTCTCATATCATTTCGTACAGATTTTAAGCTTCTGATTGTTTATCCAGTTTTCTTTTCATTTTGTCATGTAATCTCAGGCCAACACTTAAAATGATATTGTTTTGTTCGCATATTTTACTGAATCAAACCAGTATATTTATGCAGGTTTCGCGATATTACAAATTCTATCAGGAGTGAAATTATACTTTTATGAAACTTTTTCATAGTTATCAAAAAACTGATTCACATTGTGCTATTTTCAGCTTTTCTAAGTGAACGTTCTTGGTGACGTTTCATGAAACCCTTCAACCACTCTATACCAACTTGTTTATTTTTCATTAATTTACTTGGACATTTGCAAAGTTTCATAGAGTAATGAAATGTTAATTCTCTTGCTTGTTTATATGTTGAGCCATAACTCAATTTAAATCTTTTTATGAGGTAGTCTTTTTAACATCTTTTCCTCTTCTTTGTTAAATACTTTTGCAACATTATATTTAGTTCTCAAACCAAGCTTGGTCTAAGATAAATTTTTATACTTCATCATTCTGTAATGTAAAATATTACGTTTTATATGACAAGGTTTACCAGCTTCGCTTGGCCTCTTTAATCCCTTTACAACTTGGAGAACAGCATTAGTAATATCTTCCTCTATGGCTTCTGTCACTCTTTTACATATATATTAAAAATACATATATATATATATATATAAATTCACATATATATGTATTTATATACATACATATATATATATATATATATATATATATGTATATATATATATATATATATATACATACATACATATATATATTTATATATATATATATTTATATATATATATATATATATATATAATTTTGAACCATTTTCAATATTAGACAAACAAAATTCAGGCCTTAGTAATCAAGCAATACAGTGTGAGAAGTTTAAATGATTCAAAAACAATTAGTTTTGTTTAAACTGCTCCACCAGCATTTTAAATAATAAACGATGATTTTTTGAAACAAAATTATCTTAAACAGTGGTATTTTTCGCTTAGTTATGAATTATTCTAACCTATCAATAATATTAAACATCTCTTAGGTATGAAATGTGGCCAGAAGATCCTACAACTTTACATCAAAATGTTTACTATTTGTCTTTAAAAACAAATTAATCAAATATTTTGTTTAGTTTAAGCAAATGCCAGGAAAAACAGGTGACAGTTACGAAGGTAAATATTATCTTCTCAAAATATCAGGTTTTATTATGCCTAAATACAAAATGGCTTCTAGAAGGCATTTTTTGAAAGCTGCCTCCCTTTCTTTTATATATATATATGTGTATATATATATATATATATATATATATACATTTGTATATATATAAATATGCACACATTTGTATCCATAAAACCCAACTTCGGTGTAAAGACAATAAGAATGAAGAAAAAATCTAGTACGTCTAACCATATTACTTGTATGTAACCCTACGCAATAATTTTTATTAATATCGTGAAACTTCCGTGTACTTATTATACAATGTTGGAAAAATGATGAACAAAGAAATAGTTGGCAATAGAAACTAGTGTAGATTTAGATTTAGAGTTATAAAAATGAAAAGAACTATACTTTGGATTGTTTTTGAGGAGGTCTGTTATCTATTGAAATCGGTGAAAAAGCGATTGATCGAAGCAGGGTTTGGTGGCAAAATAACTGCAAGGAAACTTTTCCTTCAGCGCTTGAATAAATTCAAAAAGACTTAAGTGGGCAAAGTTACACGCAAAATGAGCCATCGATTAATGGAAACATGTATATTGGACAGAGTCGAAGATGAGTCTTCAGACGAGTCGAAGTTTAAAATTTATGCAAGTTTGATTTCAACTTTTTGTTATAAAATTTAATAAATAAAATAATTAAGTAATTTTGGTCCAGAATGCATATATGAATAATCATTTTAAATTACTTATACATTTTAAACACTGCATATAGTGTCTTTGATGTAAAATAAATAATGTCAAAAAAATCCAAGGTTTTAAAACAACTAGTGTAATAAAACAACTTAACAACTAGTTTTAATAGTTATTTTTATGACTAATTATTTGAACCCGTAAAACGGGTCGCGATTTTACTAACCATCTATAAGCACAGAATAGCCACTTAAATGGCACAATCAAAATTGCTGTTTTTAAAGAGAGGCAAGTCTGCTGAAACATTTAATTAAAATTATGGGGACGTTTAAGTTTCGTTCATTGTTGACCTTTTGGTCATTGTTTTCTGTGCATTTTATTTAATTAAAAAAATCTATTAACAAATTTAAATTTTAATATTTTGTGATTTTTTTTTTTAAATTAGACTTGTTGCTTACTATTTTTCGAATCAAAAAGTATTTTAGTTCAGATAAAGCTTTCTTAAACGAAGTTATATCAGAGGAGAAAGTCAGTCTACACTTAAAAAAAGTATGCAAATGGTATTTGATATTGCAATAACATAATTTGGGTAGGTGGACGTGTGTTTGAGGCACCCTTTAGAAAATCCGTAACAAATGTGTTACGCTTCACGCATAATCATTTATTGAATTCCGCACTCTAACCGCAATAAAGAACAAAACAGTAAGTTTCTTTTAATGCTTTTTTATATTTATACTAACTTTTATATTTATACTAGAATGATTATGCAGATTAACTGCCTAAATGCAGATTATAGTTACTAAATGGTAGCATTATTTTCGTTATCCAGTGAGCATAAAACATGTTTTAGGCGTCTAAAAATTGTTTTAACATGTTTAAATACGTGTTTTAAACGTATTATACACATCTTGTGCTCACTGGCTAATTATTTATATTGATCGAATCAGAAACCTTTTTACAAATATTTAGAAATCTTAGTTTTAAACAATACTTTTTCAATTTTTTAAAGATAGGATGTACAAAATTTATTTAATTTTTCAAAGATAGTATGGTTCCAAAGCTGACTTAATCTGTTTGAATCCGAAATGATGATTCTCGTGTGCAATTTAGTGCTCCTGGACAGACTCTTTCGGTGTTGTGGGTGGAAGCAAGCTAGTAAGTAACCTCCTCGTGGTTGTAACCGGGCAATAGATAGGCTTCTACTAAATATTAACAAGCAAACCGTGGGCAAGGGAATAAATTAGTATCTTTCTAGTTTTAGTCCTCATACCTGCACTAATAGAGGCATGGTAACGCGAAATGCTTGTCTATTCTCATATTATAGGTAGTCAAGATGAAAAGTAAAGTGCATTAAATTAAAATGAGTTTCTAAGTTAATTCGTGTGGTGCCAAATTCAATAAGTCACATAAATAGACTCTATTTAGACTCGCGACCAACGGCTATTGGTCTTGCGAGAGTCACTGGGCTTCGATGAAAAACATAAATTTGTGTCTTCTCCTTTACTCGGATACTAGTCCCACTGCACGCTAAAAATATGATTGAGGTAAGTCCTGCTAGATCTTCCTTGGCTGCTTAAGGTTGTGTCAGGGTTTGCCGATCATTGCTGGCTTGGGACGCTGAAGGTAACCTAATGCCCAAGGACAATGATCACCTCATTTTGGCCTCGTCGGCACCTGCCCAGTATCTAAGGTCATACGAGTATCTAAGCTCATACGAGTATCTAAGCTCATACGAGTTTTTGGATTGGGCAGGTAGTATGGTTGCAAAGCTTGTAGACAATGACATTTCTCGGTAGCCATGATTTCTTAAGATGAGTGGAAGTTTGTCCACGAGTTGTCTCTAGTGTTTGCTGTGGTAAATCTGTGCATGCAGCCTCAACGCGGCACCACTAGAAACTTGGATCAGTGATCAAGGCATGTCAGGTGATAATGCATGTCAGGACTCCATGATAATGCATGTCAGGACTCCATAGAGAAGGAGAAATATTCGCCCTGCTAGATGGCAGCCTCAAATATATTTTGGTAAAAATGTATTCAAATATCAATCACTCAAATATATTTTAGTAAAGATGTAAAACAACAATGACTCATCCTTTTTCTATTTTTCAAATGAAAATATCAGTTTACAATGGTGGTGTATTCGCATGTTTATACCTAAATATACGACAACGTTTTTAAATTAAGTTTCTCCTAGTAATGACAAGGATTTAATTAAAAAAAAGAGACGCAGATTGTATTAAATGCATTTTTCAAATTTAGATAAATTTACACTTGGTTTACTTTTTGTTGTTTATTTTTATTTAGTATATACAATATAGCTCATCCCCGCAACTAGCTATTATGCATATTTTGTCTTCTGATAATAGCCTTTTTAACAGCGTTCCCATAAATAATATGACACCGACATTCGAACATTGGATATTCACTAGGGTGCCATTTTAGTATATCTCTTTTATAGTGAGCATTTATTGTAATGATAACTGGATGTGTGTCGACTTGCGATGCATCTTTATATTTTACATCATTATGTAACGTTTTGCTTCGTTTTAGTAGTTGTTTTATCATTTGTATTGAATTCGTCAGCTCGGTAAGCAAATCCATTACATAGTGATTGCAACAATGAAGTGGAGATATTTTTTGATGTTGGGCAATTAACCCATTAGCGCCTACTGTATCCTTATAGATAGCAGTGGTTTTACTAACTAATTAAACCGTATTATTATATCTTATTTAATACAAATTATATTAATTTAATAAGTTTGCCTAATAACTCATTGCGGTTTAATGGTAAATAACTAGGTTTATTTGTTCTAAAATCAAATTCTTGTTGAAGTGTTATCACGCTCCTAAAAAGTGACTTTCCTTTTCTTTTAATTAGAGGGGTAAATATTTGGATTATCTTTTTTGATAAAAAATGTTTTTAAAGGACTGGACTGCATGGGGAAACCAAGAGTGCTAAAGATGTTTTTAAAAAACTATTTATTAATGCTGCTTTTTCATTGTATCCATATAACTACTACGGGCAGAATGTGTTAAAATAATATTATGTGTTTTTATATAAGTATTTTATCTTGAGAGAATTATATTAAGAAACACAACATTAGTACTTAGCAAATTTTTTTAAAAGTATTTCTCCCTTTTAAGATATATATTATATCCCTTCCAAGTGATTTAATGCTTGTTATTAGGAGTATAAATTTTAAAAGAATTTTTTTCTTGTTGTTATTTATCTCTTTTTTATCATTATAGTGCAAGTAAAAAATATAAATGTCTAAGAAAAATTCTTATACAACTGAAGAAGCTCTTGAGTTTATTTTAGATCCAGCATCATGTTCTGAACTTTCTGATATTGACATTGATAGCAATGATGAAATTGAGTTTGAAGTACCACTAAGAATAGATGACATTGTTATGGAAGAAAATAATGACAATCTTAAAGAAATTGCTGAAGTTTAAAGTGAGGCTATTGACGATAATAATATAGAAGTTGATGATCTTTCAAAATCTGACAGCTATAAGTTTAGATGGCGCTCATTTAAACAACCTAATATTATTACAGAGTTTTATGGCACCAGATTTTCTCTTCCACCGTGTAATACAGACAGCTTAACGTTTCTTAACTATTTTCAAATGTTTTGGAAAAATGAATTTAACGAACTTATTGCTGAACAAACCAATTTATATAGTGTCCAAAAAAAATCAAAGTCAATAGTTACTACTTCAGGCGAAATAGAGCAATTACTTGGTATACAGATGCTTATGTCAATTGTAAAGTTTCCAAGTTGCCGAATGTATTGGGCAGCTAAAACAAAGTACCCTCCAATAGCTGACGTTATGCAAGAAATCGGTATACGTGTTTAAGAGAATGCTTACATTTTAATGATAATTTAAGAAAAGAGGAAGTAGAAAACGAAAACAATAAACTGTTTAAAAAACAACCAGTTTTGGATCACGTTAGAAATAACTGCACAATTATTGAACTTGAAATCAAACAATCCATTGATAAGCAAATTACACTAGCTAAAATAAATTACAGTGGCGTTAGGCACTTTAATCCCAAAAAGCCGGTTAAATGGGGTTTTAAAAATTTTGTTCGGGCAGGGAAATCTGGCATAATGTATGACTTTTTTTTGTACTCAGGTTCATCCAGCAATGGTAAGAAATGCACTGGTGCCTATGTAGTATTAAAGTTGTTAGAGAAATTATCAAAAAATCATTATTTTAAAGTTTTTATGATAAATTGGCTTTGTTCAATGCAGTTATGTCTTGCACTCAAGGAAATGGAATTTTTAGTTACAGCTACTATTCGACCTGATCGGACAAAAGGATGTCAATTAGCTACAGAAAAGGATTTTAAAAAACTAGGAAGAGGAAGTCAAAGTTTTAAAATTGGTATGACAACAAATGTGTTAATTTGATTTCAACTACTGTGATAAGTAAAATAAAGATATGGGATCGAAAAGGTAAAAAGTATATTGAAATTGGTTGCCCTAGTGTAGTACAAGAGTATAATAATGGAATACGGGTGAAGTAGATCTTACAGATATGTTGATTTCATTATACAGAACTACAATAAAAACAAGAAGATAGTATTTAAAAGTTTTCTTTCACTGTCTTGATATTGCGAAAGTAAATAGGTGGCTTGTTTACTGTCTTCACTGTGATCAAGTTAAAGTGCCTAATAAATCTCAAATGAGTTTATTAGAATTTGCTTCAGATGTTGCTTCAAGATGCACGTTATTGAAGCAAATATCTCAGATAACGCGCATCAATACCTGGAAAAAAAAAGCAACCTCTTCCAATATTCCAGTAAATGATTCCAGATACGACAATGTTAGTCATTGGCCAGAATTCAGGGAGAGAATAAACACATGTCGTTTTTGCAAAACAAGCCAAGGAAGAGTGCATTGCAAAAAATGTAACTTGTGTCTTAGCATGAGCAATACAAGAAACTATTTTTTCAATTTCCATTGTAAATAAAAAGTCATACAAAATTATTTTTTAGAGACCTCTTGACCTCGAAGTGTTGAACATTTTCAATTATGCTTTTATTTAGAAATAAATTCGGATTATCTATATAAAAATATTTTACTTTTAATTTGACAAACTTTCTAAGATTACTTCCCTTAATGCCCATAGTATCCGTATGGATACCACCTATATCTTGAAAACTGCTAATGTCAGCTAGAATTTTTTTTTTGAATAACCATTAGAGACAGTAATTATTCCATTTTCTTAAAGGAAATAATTTTTACTAAAAGATTTCAAATGGTGGGCCTTAAAGGGTTATAATACCCGACTTTGTGATCTTTGAACTGACTATAAAGCAAGTTTGCGAAATAACGATTTACCAGTGTCAGAAAGACCACATAATATTAATCCTTTCCTCTTAGTATTCATATTAAATATAAACGACGATAGCTGTTTTAACATCTAAATTATTTTGCGTTGGTATTGCTTTTAAAAAATACATCGTGAAGCCTAACCGTCCTTTGTCCTCAAATATTTTAACTCTAGGTGATAACATATCGCAATATCTTAAATATAAATAGTTTTGTCCAGAAGCAGTTTTCTTCATCGTTTCTATGTCATTGCATTTCTTTACAGATAGTTCTAAAGTACGTAATAAGCATAATCTTCTAAAATACTATCGTAGTGCTTATTGTTATTAACATCGTTTTTCTATTAAGTAGTTCTTATAATCTTCCTTACTATATACTTTTTTTTAAGTTATCGAAGTTGTAAAAGTTATCTAAGTTATAAAAAGTTATCGAAGTTATAAAAGTTATTGAAGATACTTACAAATTCATCTAGGTCAACACATTCTGCTTCAGCTAAGTTCATCATTAGCGTGTCGAAGTCATCGAAATCCTGTAAACAATCTATTCAAGAGAGCAATTCTGATGAGGTGGCATTGTTTCTAACTCTTTCTTCCGTGCTGTTATTTACTTGTGTAATTCCTTCATGATTCTCTCTTCGCTAAGATCCATGTTTGTAATACAGTTACCTGTTCAATCACCTCGTTCTCGTACATCTCTGCGCTTTGTTCCCATTCTATCAATTGTTTCGTCTCATTCATCAAACTTTCTTTTTGTAATATGTCCTGTGGACATTTCGGTAATGTTCCCACTAAGTTCCATTTCTTGTGGAGTAGTTGCTCTATTAACATATTTGTCGTTTTTCTCTTTTCACCCTTCAATCTATCTAACAGTGTCCTTTGTGTTTTCGCATGCATTTTCATTGTGTTGGCTTTAATGTCGTTGTACATCGTTGTAACAACATAATAGATTTTTCCCAATATTTTCAGGTTGTTCTGGGTTGTTGACAATGGTACTATCATTTTTATGGTTTAGGGAAAAGGACTTATTTCGAGCTACTCAGGCTTGATTTTTAAAACTCAGGAGTTGGACTCATGACCTTGAGGGGAAAACGGCTGAAGTGCTGGAGATATCGGTTGTAAGTATTGCAGTAGAGGCAATTAGAGCAATCATGCGTAAAACTAAGCGAATTCGGAGCAAGTTAGAACTGGCTTAGGTCGGAAGACCGTTACAAATAATTGCATGTAATGAAAGCACCCAAATCTAAAGGCGACATCTTTCGGTATCGAGACTTAGAAATTCGCGATGAATGCCCAAGGTATCTTAGGTCATGATGCACAAGCACAAAAACCCTAACCCTGACAGCACGTAGAGCTTGCTCTGTGTCGGCACCTTTAGAACTTGATATTAAGGATCAAAAAGGTGGTATGGTTGCAAAGCCGTACGTTTTTTTATTCGAATATATACATACTGAATAGCGAATTAGGAATTTCTATGTTTATCATCAGAAATTGTGTTTCCCTTCGAGATATTATTACTTTTTATGTATTATCAGCTGCAATTATGCTGACATAACATTAACAATTATTGTTGCTATGGTAGTAACATACTTTTGCGTAAAATCTCGATTATTTTTACATTTTTAACGATTTGTTTCAAATTTTTTAACAATTATTTGTAAACTGCTTTTATTATCAGATCGTTGTTGCTTGAGTAGTTTTTTGAATACTTGCTATTATTACATTTTTTTTTAATATCGCTCATTTAACAGAGTAGAATCTATATCAAAAATATGATATTTATATTAAAATGGTTTCCAATCTAGTTATCTGGTTTCCAGGATGAACATCAAAAGCCATTTGTTTAAACACTTGTTTGTTAGATAATACATTTCCAAGTGTTATAGCATTACCAGCAAACCAAGTCTTTGACGCCTGCTTTAATGAAACATAAATTCGCTTTTGTTTTTGAATAGTAATTCCGTAACTCCTCCAAGAAATCTATACGGCACTATCTCCTCTAACCAATTAAAAATAAGTTCTGCCATGTAGGCACCTGTTTGTGGCTGGGTACTAGGGCAAATACTCTTGTTGATAACAGGTTTAGGAGTTGCTAAAACCACATGAATGGCTCTTTTCTGAAAGTATGAGTTCTTTGATTAGTAAACTATACTTATTTAGACATTAAGAAATACTGTTTATATTTCAATGAACTTTTATTTTTATTTTAAACATTCAATAATTTTCAAAGAGATAAATAAAATTATCTAATATTGGAAAAGCCATTCTATTGGATGGCTTGAGAAATTTAATCAAAAATGTTTTTTTTAATTAACGCTTTTGTCCTATAATATTCATTATCAAGTAAATATTCAAAAAGAGATTTTTGATTGGACAAATTCATTGCGGCAGGTACTTTAAAAAAATCCATCCTAATGAAGTATTCAACCATGTTTAGAGGGTACCCGAATGCAAAAATAACTCGAAAAAAGCAATATTTAAAAGCATCCTATAAGAAAAAAATTAAATACATATAAGGCAATTTAAAAAATTCAGGCCTAAAGTGAAAATCATGTATCAAATATAATGGAAAAGAAATAATGACTTATTTATAGATATTTTTAAACAAATTTAAACCAGAATAGAATTTTTGTCACCAAAAATTTAGTATGCAATAAGCTTGCTTGTTTATGCAATAAGCAAACTTTTGTTGCATATTTCTTTACTTCTTTAATTTAGAAAAAATAAATTAAACTTTTCAAAGAAAAGTTAGTCAAAAATCAATTTCTCTTAAAATTAGTTTTTTCATTTATTAGAGTATTTTCATCATTACAGTTTAGCTGATAAAAACAAACATGTTTGTTTTTGATCCAACGTAATAATTATTTCATCGACTCTTTGATTTTTTGGACAACAAAACTGATTAAACAGGTGATATTGACAATTCTTCTAAATCAATTGTTGTTGCATCTACGCTTTTACTATTTGATCTCATAATTACTGTACAATAAAAACTTCTTTATAATAATAACTAATAGCAAAATAGTAACAAAAGCTATTTTTTTTTACCTTTACTTGATAAAGTCTTACTCAATATTTATATTGGGTTGACTTTTCTTTGTACAATAGTATTTCTTAACTCTTTTGGTATTTTGCTGCACTTATGAACCTGAACTAGTAAGTTATGTGTATTCTTAGAATAACTTTTTCCACAATATTTGCAACTGTATGAGTTGGTTGTTTTACTTAAGGTTTTTAGAAAAAGCTTCTTGACTGGGCCTGCTTAACGAGGCATCTTTATTGAGAAAAATGAATATTATTTATTTTTAATTATATTTGAAATACAAATGATAGTTAAGAACTAAGACTCCTCAAAGCAATAAAATCGAAAAACTCTTTGAAAAAGACAAATTTCCTAGCTATATTATACAAAAGACATATAACAACATCCATATTGTGAAAAGTTTCTATCAAATAAATATCAAATAAATAATCAAATAAAACGATTTATTTCTTTTAGTTAACGGCATGTTTTTCAAAAACATGTCGTAAAAAACACGTTTTTCTCGCAACTTGTTTTGTATTAGCGCACCTATAATCATGGAACACTTTTAGTTATGAGATCTAATATTGCTATCCTTACTTATTTGATTAGTTGTAAAACAATATAACATAATTTGAATGACAACTAAAGCAATTCTTTTATGTGCAAATTTTTGATAGCCTCGTGTTATATATATTTATATAACCATTTTATTTTGAAATTTTTGATACACGCATACAATGAAAATGAGTATCTTTCAAATCTAAATGAATGATTATTATTTTTTTAATTTTAATGAATACAAGAATATTCTCAGATTTTTAAGTCATTTGTTGAAAAGTTGTAGTTGTATAGTAAATTATTAAGTACTGATTTTAGAGGATAAATTACCTTAAACAAAGAAGCTGTAAGTTTTTAATTTGGTTTATTTATATAGCTAATTTATACTTTATTTTTTCTTATTTTGCTATAAAAAAATATAAAAATGCTTGTTATAAATAATCTCGCTGAGACATTAAAAAATATAAAGACGATAGCAACATTTGTTTGATCTATTCATATCCGCATTCTAATTTTAAGAGAAAAGTTTAGAGTAACTTGCAACATTTTTTTTTAAATTAGTGTTGTGAATAATTGTATATAACAAATACTAAAATAATAATTTTTAAAATAAAAGAAAAAAGGAAACGGGTAAAGTTGGTAAAACTGAAACACCTTGTGAAGTGGATTAAGCAATTAAACCAAGCAATGTAAGAGTTTTTTATATTATTGGTTAAATGTTTACGTGTGTTTTATATATATACATACAAAAACATTTATTCAATCGGCCGACGCTAATGCTTTAATTAGAGCCGCAAACGGAGTGGCTCCGGTTATCAAACTCACGATATTAAACGCATTATTGAACGGAAAAAAAGGTTGCAAATTTAGAGTACCGTTAAGACTTTCATGCGAATTTTTAAAATTAAAACCTACTATGGAAAGGTAAAAGAACTTAAAATTGAATTTTACATTGAAAATGTAACAGCTCTTATTTACGTAACAGCTCTTATTTACGTAGACACAAATAAAATAAAACCGAGTTTGCCATTGGAAAAATCTTTATACATTAACAGTAAAAAAGACGAAGCATATACTCTACTTCGTTTTGGCTCATTACGAACATGTCGTTACAAATGTAGAAGGTGTTACTAATATTACTAAAATTTGGAAATATAAAAACGTCAGATATTGCGCCTCATTGCATTTTATTTTCAGTGCAATCATAAAAAGAAAACGATCATTCAAGCAAACATGTTTAGCACCTGCCTAAATAGCTTGTAGTTATATAAAAAAAAAATTACTTATAATAATTTTAGAAGAACATTTGCGACACTTGAAATAGATCTTACCAAAGTATACGATAATCAATTTTATTTCCGAAATTATGTTTATAATGTTATTAAAATTGATTTTTACACAAACAACGACGACATTTTTATTAAAAATCCATCAAGTTATTTTAGTACAAATAATACAACCGAACCGTTAGTCATAGACACGACCAGCGATTACAATTTCATCAACGATCATAGCACATTGCAGCGATTACAATATCGTCACGATCATAGCACAATGGCCTAAGTCATTTTTTGGGGGTTTTGAGTTAAGAGTTGAAATATATAGCTTATTCAGTCTTCTATTATGTGGCAAATTGTCTTAAACCGATAAGAAAGCAGTTTATTTTTAATTTTTTCAATCTGCCTAAATCCGCAGTTTGACTTAGGCGACTTGTTTTCTTCAACATGACTACTCATACCACGCCGCTTTTCTACAGTGATTCAGAAGTCAGAAGAATATTGGATGAAAGTAAGAATTTTATAAAATATTGATTAATAAGAAAAATATATATTTTATCACATATACGTTTATCAATGTTTAAAATATAAGTCGTTTAAGTTTAAGCACAGTTTGCCTACGTCATGAACTAAAAGAATAAATGTATGCCTGCTGTGATTTCTCTTTGAGAAAAACTTATTTATGTAATTGTGATAGTTCGCTTATTATAGTTATAGTATCTTGATTTTTCGAGTGTTATTAACTTTAAAACAAATAATATAATAATATTTATTTGTTTTAATGTATAAAGTAAAATAAACCTTATACATGTAGACTATAGGCCTAGAGGAAAAATACTTGATCTAGAGTCAATCGACTTACACTTTGAAACATGCAGTGACTTTATATTACGACTCAATAATGTTGTATGTAGAGATTCAATAATCTAAGCATTTAATTCAAAAACTTATTTTAATTTTGAGGTTCCAATGATGATGAGAAAACATACCATGATAACTTTCTCCCTGTTGGGATATTAGTCAATGAACAAGACCAAAGGGAAGAGACAAACATTGAATTAAGTTCCTCCCTTATCGAATGCCTGATACAAGCATCAGAGGTTGAACAGGAATCTTACCAGAATGTTCTTGTAAATACAGTTGACACAGATTTAGTTTCACCTTTAAATTGCGTGTCTGAACATTTAGAAAAGGAAACCATAGATGATAGACCTTTAAGAGAAAACGAATATCAGCCAACTGAACTGGACTCTTCTAGTTTAGGTCTTTTAGCAGAACGAGTAAAGAGAAAGAAAAGCAGTAGTCCACAGCCAGAAACATGGAATGAAAATGTAGCAAAGACAAAGAGACTTACCAAAGAGAGTATACCAGCAGACGAGCAGTTGCTAATGAAGAAAGAAAGATGGGTAATAAATGTGACTCTCGAATTTGCCAGAAATCAAAACTCAGAAATTGTTGGGATGTAGCAGAAGGAGAAAGACATTTGATCTATACATCTTTTCGGGAAATGACATCCTGGAGTGAGAGGCAAAATGTTGTCAGAGCCATGGTAACATATGTTTCAAAGAAATAAAAAAAGGTCTCCTAATTTCATGTATAAATTGAGACTTAAAAATGGAACTGTGGTGCAAGTGTGCAAAATAATGTTTTGTTTCCTTTAGGAATGCCAGAGAGAACAATGATTGGTAATAATTGGCTAAATGCTGGAACTGGTAAATGTCCATATGATATATGGAAGATTTGATAATGATATGGAGATTGAAAAATCTGTTTTTAGTAAAAACATGTCTGATAAAGACGCCCAATTTATAAAAGAGTGGCTACTTAAAGTACCCTGTGTAAACTCTCATTATTGTCGAAAAGGATCGAGACTATATAGAAAAAAGATTTCTTTAGCCAGGCACAAACGTAATTGATTTAAATAACTTATATACATCAGTTGCAATCTCTGCTGAAAGAAGAGTAGCTGGATTAACACATTTTAAGAATACCTTTCACTCTCAAGATGTCAGTTTTTATGCCTCACAAAGATCAATGTGACACTTGTATCGCAGCAAAAATGGGAAACATTACTGTAGAAGAACACCAGACTCATTTAGCTTTAAAAGATGATGCTGGAAAGCAAAAAGATCAAGACAAAGAAAGAGGATTAATGGATGAAAGTGTGTTAGTTTGGACTATAAACACTCAGTCAGTGCTATTTTGTCCTCAGAGTAAAGCAAGCGCATTGTATTACAAGTCAAAGCTACAGGTGCATTATTTCACAATGTATAACATGTACAATCGAGATGGATATTGTTATGTATGGGACAAAACTATGTCTCAAGTAAAGTATTTGCATATTTGCAATACTCACATTTTAAAACCATACTTCATACAAGTAGAAATATCTAAGAACTTATAATATGGAACGGCGGTTGTGGTTATCAAAACAAAAATGCATATTTATCAAATATTTACTATTGTTTATTTAAAGAGACAGGTGTCTCTATCTATCAAAAGTATCTTGTTTCTGGACATACATACATGTAATGTGATGCAATGCAGTGTCATTGAGAGAAATATTGTCAGTGACGTGTACACTCCAAGAGATGTAGTTGTAATGATGCAGACTGCCAGGCGAAACCCCAAGCCATATTTTGTGAATCAGATGGACTTAAGTGACTTTGCCAAATTAAAAGAGACCTACTTTACCACATTTAGACCAGGTAAAAAGTTGGTGATCCCACAGTAAGCAAGGTTAGCATGCTCTGGTACTACCCTGATGGAAAAGTGGAGCACAAACTTTTT
The DNA here is from genome assembly GCF_038396675.1 of Hydra vulgaris. NCBI lineage: Eukaryota > Metazoa > Cnidaria > Hydrozoa > Anthoathecata > Hydridae > Hydra > Hydra vulgaris. The sequence goes on from NC_088920.1 coordinate 24,844,912, forward strand.
AGCGGCTCCAGTGAGTGGAACTCATTACCCACTCGTTTCAAGAGCACCCAGAACACAGTTGAATGGCTCCCTATGTACACTAACTGAAGACCTATCAGCAAAAGAAAGTTTGATGATCTTCAAAGCATGAAAACTATCAAAGCCAAAGATGTACATGCATTTTACGATGCACTTTAATTTCAATGAATATTGAGCAATAATAATTATTCAATCCGCAACTAGAAAAGCTACCTTAAAATTTAATATTTGAATAATTTGAAAAGTTATCTATAATACATTAAATGTTTCAGTAATGCTGTTACATACTAATCAAATAAAAGCTGTTTTTGTGTGTTACTGTTACTCAAAGGTGGGCACCCGATAATTTTTTCTTAATCCGATAATCGATAGTCCGATAGTTTATTTTCTTAATCCGATAATCGATAGTCCGATAATTTTCTAGATTCACCGGTCCGATAATCGATAGTCCGATAGTTCAAAAAAAAGACCAATCCGATAATTTTAAGTCCGATAATTTCCCAGATTTACCGGTCCGATAATTTAAGTCCGATAATCTTAGTTAAAAAAATTAATTGATGAAATTATCTCTTCTCTTGAAAGATCTTGTGTATTAATGTTAAAAAATTCCAGAATAAAAAAATTTCCTCTGAGGTTTTTTTTTAACATGTTGACCTCCAAAATGCATGTTCCGATCATAATTATCTCAAAATATCAAAAACATAAATAACTAAATGCATCTTATAGTTTATTTTGTCACCCAAAGCAGTATGCCATGGTGGTATATAGAAAAATTGCTGTCCAGCATATAAAAAAAATAACAACAAAAATTTTTGCATTAGAAAATTTCGTCAAAAAAGAGAATGGTAATTTTTCCAACAAATTTTAGAAAATTGTAAAAAGAAAACGTACAAAAAATTTATTTTAAGAAAGCAAGGGAAGGTTACCCTTGATATAAACAAGTTTTTCAAAGTTGTCGGCTGTCAGGTTCAAGCGCTTAGGCCTCAAGATATTTGAACCACTACTGAACAGCCTCTCCACAGCTGCGGAGGAGGGGAGAGGGGTGTTGTACTTGAGGAACATATCCAACCAGGCAACTCTGTGGAGCAGGGGGAACTGGTCATAAGAGACACGTAGTTTACTGTTCACTCTGATTCTGTTCCACTCATCGTAAGCTTTTTCAATGTCCTCCTCAAGGACACCCTTTCTTGCCAACAGATCGTCGTCGTCCCTCATGTACTTGAAGGGGTCCTCCTCATCTTCTTTCTGCATCTGGCCAGTCTCTCCACCAGTCTCTTCTCCAGGGCTGGCCCTGATCACCATCTGTCTGACAATTTGCCTCTTGATGTCACCTTTCAAGGCTGGGTTAAGATACCCAACCACACTTAGCTTGAAATGGGGGTGGAGGGCAGTGGCCACTAGAAGGTCCTTATCCTCAAACATCTTCTCAAACCTCCCCTTCAAGGCCACACGTGGATTTTGAGGGTTCTCCAGCAGGTATGTTATCAATGCTGTTATCCCTCCTCAAGCCTGCTACTTGGTCCTTCATCAGCTTAATATTAGGCAGGAGAATGCCCATATAGGCATTCACTTCAGACTGCAGGGTGTCCAGGCATGTTGCAACCGGTTTCATTATCTTGCAGTACTGAGCGAGCAGGTCCTTATCAGGACTGTACAAATAAGGCAAGCTTTGCTTAAACATTACAGCATTCAGCTTTTCCATCATATCTCGGTCCTCCAGCACCTCAAGCAGAGCAGCACAGGAATCGTAGTATGAGTTCCAGCGTGTCACCCCTGGTGTCTGAAGCTTTTTACCAATGGCCTCCTTGATCTGATTGGCCGCCACTGTCCTCCTGTTCTGACAATTCCACAATCCCTGTGCCTTGCCATCTGTCTTAGTGAAGGGAGCCCTCCCACCATAGTTCCAGCCTGGCACCTTAGAAATTATATTAACATTTAAAATTACGTTTAAAAATTGATAAGTTAGAGTTAGTAACAAATAATTAAATAATACTTAACTTAACTTAAAATATTTTATTAAAACTTAAGTGTAAAAAATCACCTTGCTAATGTCTGAAAAAAAGAAAAAATTTACAACAAACCTATTTAAAGAGACTTTCTTACTATCAGTGTTCCAGATCTGAAACTTTTTCATATAGATCCATATCCGAAGTTAAAGATCCAGCTCTTAATCGAATCTTTTTACAAACATGTACAGAAAAAAATTGTTCCCTTTTCATATTAAATGGGAAATTCTGTAACATAAAACATGTGAAGTTGCTGATAAAAATTTTTTATCATATAACATTTAACATATTTTACAACAGAATCTGTTGTAAAATATGTTCTGTATACAGGTATCTGTTGTATAATAACTTCAGTACACAGGCATCTGTTGTAAAATATCTTCAGTATACAGGTACCTGTTGTAAAATATTTTTAGTATACAGGTATTTGTTGAATAATAACTTCAGTACACAGGTATCTGTTGAACAGATACCTGTGTACTGAAGTTATTATACAACACAACAGATAACTGTATACTGAAGATATTTTACAACAGATACCTGTATCCTGAAGATATTTTACAACAGATACCTGTATACTGAAGATATTATACAACAGATACCTGTATACTGAAGTCTTTTTTACAACAGATACCTGTATACTGAAGATATCATACAACAGATACCTGAATACTGAAGTCTTTTTTACAACAGATACCTGTATACTGAAGATATTATACAACAGATACCTGTATACGGAAGATATTATACATCAGATACATTAATACTGGAGATATTATACTAAAGAAACCTGTAACTATTAAAATTAAATATACCTTGCTCCAGAAGAGTGTCTGCCACGCTTGGAGCCGGCGCTCAGGGCAGCAACGAAGGCCGGATAATCCAGAGGGTGCTGTGTTTTGTAGTGGACCTTGAGGTTGTTGTAAGAGGACGCTGCGTAGATCTCCTTGTTGCACATTGTGGCCTTGCACTTCATCTTCAAACTGCCTTTGCCTGGTCCAAAGTAGGATTTGATGTACTGTAAGACAAAGGGCAGGGGCTCGGACAAGCTGGTCATGCTGGTTCCGCTGTTATGAGCAATCTGGTTGTCCCCCTGACTGGATATGTCAGTCCTGGCTAAAGAAGCGACATTTTCCTGTGTTAACGGGCTGACTTCCCGGCTGGTAGTGCCTTCACAGACTTGCTCTTCATCACTTAGGCTCATGGCGCTAGAAGGCCGCCTTGTAGAAGGGATCAAAAATCTGTCCATTTTAATAATAGCAGACTTTTTTTTTTTTTTTTTAGTTTACAATTATTAATCGTAATATAACAATATAACAATACATAAACTTGGTAACTGAAAGAAGATCCAAAAGATCTTGTCGTCAGAACCATATAAAATATATCAAACGTGTATATATAATATAATAAAAATACAATTGATCTAATAATTATTAACAATGTAGAATAAACAAAAACAGAAAATAATTTTACATTTCAAAAATATTTATATATATTGGCAGTAGAAAGAATAAAGTTTTTTAATTTAGTTTTGAAAACAGAAAACGAAATTGACAAATCAAAATTTGAAACAACAATTTTGTTCCATAAATACGGTGCTCGATAGTTTATGCAAAATTGATTAAACTTTGTTTGACAAAAGGGTTCAATTATTAAATTATTATTTCGTAAAGTATATTTGTTTATAGCTTTATGGGTAAAAAGATCTTTAAAAATGAACAAACCATTGTTCACTTTTACATTGTTCACTTTTACAAACATTGTTCACTTTTACAACGAAACATAAAACATAAAATATTATAGACATTGAGTTCGTAAACGTTAAGTGCTTTAACGTTTTTAAACAAAATATTAGAATGAGAAAAACGATTTTCAAAACATATTAAACGCATCGCGTGTTTCTGACGATGGTAGAGATTTCGTAACTTACTTTTAGAGGTACTTCCCTAAACAATATTGGCATAATTTATATAGCTATGTATAAATGAGTAGTAGAGTTAAATTAAGTTTTGTTTATTTATATAGTATCTGACCTTATATAGAATTCCAATACTTTTGGCCAATTTAGTAGAAATAAAGTCGATATGATACTTCCATGTAATATTTTCATCAATGTAAATGCCTAAAAATCTTGTGACCGACTCCTTTTTTATTTCAATTTTATCAATGAAAAGTTTAGGTAAATTATTTGGTAAAAAACGCTTTTTTGCGAGGGAGTGGATAAGGATCCATTTTGTTTTGTCAATGTTTAACGTTAACTTGTTGCACTTAAACCAGATGGAGATGTGATTGAGTTCTTTATTCATATTTGAAAAAAGCTCATAAATGTCACTGTTTGACAGAAATAAATTAGTATCGTCCGCAAACATGATACTCATAAGGTTAGAAGCTTTATTTAAATCATTTATATAGACTAAAAACAAAAGTGGGCCTAGAATAGAACCTTGTGGAACACCACATTTTATGTCAATTAATTTTTCATTTTGAAAATAATCTCCATAGAAAACAAATTGTTTTCTATTTGTCAAATAACTTTTATACCATTTTATTAATTTGCCATTAATTCCATAAAATTTGAGTTTCTTAAGTAGAATTTTGTGATCGACCGTGTCGAATGCTTTTGATAGGTCAATGAAAATACCTAGTGTATATTGTGATCTACCAAATGAATTGGAAATTTCACGAATGAACTGTGTAATGGCTTGTTCAGTTGAACAATTTTTTTTAAAACCGAATTGATTTTTATATAGAAGTTTATTTAGATTAAGGTATTTGTATGTTCTATTGTATATAATTCTTTCTAGAATTTTCGAGAAGGTTGAAAGAACTGAGATAGGGCGATAATTACTAATATTTGATTTTTTTCCGTCTTTGTAAATTGGAGTAACTTTAGCTATTTTTAATTGGTCGGGGAATACACCTTGCTGTATAGATGCCCTGAACACTTTATAAAGAATACATTTTAAATTTTCAAAGCAATCTATGGCTATGTTGCCATTTATTTCGTCCGCACCTGTAGCTTTGTTTCTTTTAAGAGATTTGTAAGCTCTCTCAAACTCATCAAAAGATAAGTCAGAATATAAATTATCTAAAAAAAGCGAATTATTTATAGGCTCTAGGAAATCACTTAAAGTTTTTTCCGTAATAGGAATCTTATTTGCCAATTTAATTCCTATATCAATAAAATATTTATTAAACTCGTTTGCAATTTCGTTTGGTTCATATATATTTGTTTTATTTATTCTAATTACTTTAGGAAGGTAGTTTGAATTTGTTTTTTGTTTTCCTGTTATTTCTTTCAACGTTCTCCAAGTATTTTTTAAGTCGTTTTTAAATTTACTAATTAAATTTGAATAATAATTTTTTTTAAGTTTTTTACGAATTTTTTCAAATAAATGTTGGTAATTTTTATATTTTTGATGGTTTTCATCTGATTTTGTTTTTAAATATTTTATATATAGTTTCTGTTTGATTTTAGAGGATTTTCTAAGTCCTTTGGTAATCCATGGACTATTCAAGGTTGTTTTTTTTGTTATTTGTTCACAAAGTGGAAAGTTTGCATTGCATATTGAGAAGAAAGTATCAAAGAACTTATTATATATTGTATTTGCGTCATCACTCAAGTTAATATGTTTCCAATGCAGAAGTGATAATTGATATTGAAAGGATTTTATATTGTTTTCGTTGAAGACACGTTTTTTTATTATATTTTGTCTTTCGGGGTTATTAGAGGATACAGTATGAATTGTAAGAAAAATGGGGAAATGATCGGATATGTCGGTTTTTATAATTCCTTTTTGTAATTTCTTATTATAAATATCTGTTGTAAAAATATTGTCAATCAACGTCGTTGAAGTTTTGGTTATTCTAGTAGGGCGATTAATTAAAGGAAGAGCTCCTGCCATAAATATTTCATCATAAAAACTTTTTACTTTTTTATCTTTACTATAAATTAGACAGTTCATGTTGAGATCTCCAATTATAAAAGTAATTTTGTTTTCTTTTCTACCTTTGTGAATGATATTACGCTGTAAAAAAAAGATTTTCAGACGCACCATCTGGTGGTCTATAACAGCAGCTTAATAGAATACTTTTTTTTTTATTGTTTAAAATTTCAATAGTTACGATTTCTTTATCACCGTCAGAAACGCACATATCATTCCTAATATGATATACAATGTGTTCCTTAACGTAAATCAGAACTCCTCCACCCCGTTTATTTGTTTGTCTTTCTAACAAAATTGTTTCAAAACCTGGAAGATGGAAAATGGAAATATTTTTAAACTCATTCGAAGAAATCTATGTTTCTGTTAAGCAAATTATATTAAAAATATTTTCAGTTTCATCTAAAAAATCACAAAACTTTTCAAAATTTTTATTCAGACTTCTAATATTAATGTGAAGGATTCTGATTTTTTGATTTTCAGTGCCGTTTTTATTAAGAAATTCTTTTAACTTATTGGGATAAAGATAAGAACAACGTGTGTTCACATCATTAAAAAAGTTGACATCTGGATCTGAATTAAGATCTGATTTTAAGTATTTATCATGAAAATTAAAAGTAAAGGATTCGTAGTCATCCATTTTTGTTTTTAAATTTGATTATAGAATATTAAAAGAATTCCTTTATAATTATAGGTCACGAGTAATTAATTTATTGTAAGTTACTTTAGCAAACTTACCTTTCGCTCGCAATTCCTTCGCTTCTTTGAAAAGCTTTCTTCGTAAATTTATTGTAAAATCGCTAAAGTCTTCGTTAACGTACAACCGCTCGTTCCAAAGCTTCATCGTCGTATATTTGTTTAACACTAGGGCTTTGTCTTTGTAGTTTTGAAATCGAACAACTATTGATCTGTTTTTTCCTGTTTCTTTTCCAACTCGATGGGCTCTATCTATTAAAATATTTTCCTGTATATGAAGCTTCGTATTGAGGAATTCTTTGATTTTTTGTTCACTTACTTCCCAAGTTTCATTAGCTTTATCTTCAATCCCAACAAATCTCAAGCTGTTTCTACGGCTTCTGTCTTCTAGTTCTGCTATTTTCTCCTCAATGTTATTGTTTCCATTTTCAATATTACTTATATCTAGTGATTTTTTCGACTCTGTTTTTTTTAATTCTGTAAGTTCAATTATTATTTAATCATAGCTTTTGCTTATAAATTCAACAGCTTTCTGTACCTCAGATAATTCTTTTTTGAACGTAAAGTTTTCATCTTTTAAGTTATTAAATTTAATTTCCATTTTTTCTATCCGATCATTAAAAATTTTCATCATAGTATTCTCATGATTTTCAAGGATTTCTTTAAGTTGTGCTGGTGTAAAGTTTTTCTCCATTATTATAAGTTTTTTAAAACGCTCTTAAAAACACGTCCGTTCGCGGTGAAAATTGCGGTGAAAAAAAACTTAACTGAAAAAAAAAAAAAAACTTAACTTAACAGACTTAACTGCTGTTAAAAGCACAGAGACACTCAGACTCTTCTGGTGATACTCAGAACGATGAAATGAATGCAGCAAGGACCCAGCGAGAGCGGAGTTACTATTATAAATTGTTCAAATTACGCGCCACCTGTCCAAGAAAGCCGCGGAAGGCTGTCTAAATGTCGTCTTTTTCGTGAAAAATACTCCAATTTTGAAATTCAAAATATTAAATATATGAACATTTAAAAAAATAGAAGTCAGATAGTTTTGAGTCTGTCCGATAATTTAGTCCGATAGTTTTGAGTCGGTCCGATAATTTAGTCCGATAGTTTAAAAAAAAAATTTATTACGATAATTTTTCTTTGATCCGATAATTATCGCTTTATCGGAAGTTCAACTTTGCCGGTCCGATAATAATCGATAGTCCGATAGTTAGGTTAGTCCGATAATCGATAATTTTTTCTTAATCCGATAATTATCGATTATCGGAACTTTTATCGGAAGTGCCCACCTTTGCTGTTACTATAAAATTATATTTTTGTTATTAGCATGAAAAAAATTGTGTTTCTTGAAAAAAAGTTTTCATCAATCATTTTTTTCTCTTGTAAATGTATATTAAATGTTTAATTAAGTAGTACAATAAATACAAGCTGTATTCACATGTTACAAACTCTTTCTATCATAATTTTTTTATTGTTTTCTTAGAATCACAATCGCCTAAATCATAATAAAAACTTGTTTCATTGCTTAAGTCATTTTCTTAGAATACCAATCGCCTATATCTTATTGTGTCTCAACGGTAGTACACAAATCACTTTTAAAGTAATATATGAAAGCATCTAAGTTATAAAATGCCACAAAATAAACCAAAGTGACGTAGCAAAAGAAATACCGAAGTTATTCAGTTTTTTTAGTTTTCTCAAAACAAAAAAAAATGACTTAAGAAAAAATGCGTTATGAGCATAATAAGGGCATGCCAAACTGTTACTATAACGAGTCACATTTTTGTAGCAATAATCATGAGCTAAACCGAATATTTGACCTTAAAAATAATCATGATCAAAAACGAAATAAACTTCAAAATTATTACATTAGCCGTGACATTTTTTTAAAATATCTTCTCTGATTTTTTTATCTTGAATTCAATCTTTTAATATATATATATATATACATATATATATATATATATATATATATATATATATATATATATATATATATATATATATATATATATATATATATATATATTCAAATTTGTTGTTAAATGAATTCAACATACAATGAAACCACAAGTTGGCTGAATTGTGCGGTTTTCTCGACACAAGCTGTAAAAACGTAAAAGGATCTTTGATGCCTGCGTATTATTCATATAATCCAATAAACACTCACTCCTTTAATACACTTTTGAAAAAAACGAATTAAAAAGATTTGTCTTTTTACAACTTGATGGATCGTTTTCAAACCATAGCGATATTTGTTCTTCGCTCATAATAAGTTGCGCTAAACATCTAATATAACCGATAAGATCTATAAAATTTATTCTTACACAATCGCTTAATAAACTATTAGTAACAAGCGTGTGGTGGAATTTTTCCCACCATCTTCACAAATATAATACAAACTCGAAATTTCAAAAAAATCGTTTTTAATTTTTTTAAGTTTGTAAATAAACAATTTTGAACTCTAGGTTTTAACATATTTACAATGTTAACAATACCGATAACATTTTTATTGATATGAACTTTTGCATTCAAACTTAAATTATATAACTTTAATTTAACTTGATAACTTTAACATAAATAACAATAACTAAAAAAAGTTGCTATGCTTATTTATTATAACTAAGTTATAGTAAGTTGAACACTATTTTTGTTTTCCATAACTTAACTTATAATGTTGGGATAAAAGTATTAAGTTCCAAGTCATTGGTCTTAAATGATATGTATCTTATGTATATCTTGTATTTTGCATCATGTTTAAGAATATTTCTGCTTGATGCACTCTGATGTTAACAATGCTTGCATACTGATATGAGTAAAAGTGACTTCAACAAACAGAATGTATTTTTGATAAATATTAGTAATGACAGGTTAGTAAATATAGTTATAATAATAATAACTTTTGTTAATTAAAATTAGTGAAAGACTTATGTATGGTAGAACTGCATGTACTTCGGGGGACAAATGGAATGGAATAAAATTACCTTTGTTTATTACCACGATTAGAGTAAAGTAAGAAATATAATTTTTATTATATAAAGAGTATTCTGCTAAAGTCAATATTTTCTTAAGTTTCAAATATTATTAAAAAACACGTATTATAAAATAAAAAAATAAGTATTCAAGTTCAAAAAAACACATGTATTATGATAAAGTATATACATCACATTAACAATGTTGTCTGTAAGTTAAGGGTTGCAGCTGATATTTTAGCTTCAGCTTTAAACTCATTAGCTTCAAATTAAAGCTGAAGCTGATCAAGTCAGTTCAATCAGCTTGATAGCTGATAGTAAAAGAGAATAATACTCCATAACTATTATATATTAAAAAAACATCTAGGAAATTATTAAATGAAAATCTAAAATGGTGACAAAATTTAAACATACACGTAAAAAGTTTTGAATAAAATTTGCAAAAAGTTTTCGCTGTTTACAAATGTTGCTGTCAGATCATAGGCCTAGGAATCGCAATTTTGGGTGACCCAAATTGGATTTATAAAGATATGTTTAAAAAGTGGTGGTGCCCAAATACCTAGTTCCATTTTTGATTATTTACATAATTTTTTGGTATAGTTAAAAATTCTTCCAAATAATAGTTTAATCTATTAAAATATTAAGTATGAAATCAATCTTGCTTGATACACTAATACACTCAACTCTAACTTGGTGATGCATCAGCTAGAGTTGAGTGTATTAGGAGCACAATGGTTATAACTGATGTAAGCATAGTGTTCAGAAAGAAGAGTGGTGTGGAAAGGTAATACTCCCACATATTTCATCAATTTTAAGCACTGATTCAGATTTTGTTATCAAAAGCATTCTGAACATGTTAGGGGTGTTTTAAATGGAATAAAATTTTAACATGGTAACAAAGTTTCCTTTAGACTTTGTGCATCTAGTATGCTCAGGGGTATGTAAAGACTCACCAACTTATGGTTAAATAGCCTGAATGTTGTAAATTGTCTCAGATTACAGTCAATACTTTATCTGGTGGATTTTTTCAGATATGTCGTTAGATTCCAAGAAAGTTTTCTAGAAAACCTAGGTTTTAATTAGATATTAAAAAATGGATAGCAACTGACTTTATTTAGTATACACTGGCCCAGTTGTGGGGATGGTTTAGCCAAAAATCTATTCAAACTTTTTAGTACTTTCAATTGCAGTTCTAATTTTATTATGTTTTATTTTGTTGAAAAAATATGTTGGTTTGCTTGTCAGTTACTAACTTATTTTGTACAGTTATTTGGTGAACTTTATAGTATGGATCAACTAGCATAAGCATGTCCATTATTTTATACATATAAGAAATAATACAGTTAAAACTTTAGTACTAGATAGATGTCCCTCGTTCAAATACAAAACTTTTTCAGATCAATTAAAAAAGCTTGTTCAAAGAACAAAGGGTTGCTTAAATAAACATGTACAAGGATATTAACAGAAGATCAGTATTCCTAATTTTGATGGATCAGTACATTGCATTGAGACACTATTTACAATTTAAAATTATCAAGGTTTAAAATATTTTGTTTCAGCTAATGAACATGATAATTGTTTTAATATTACAAAAAAAAAGGTTTAGTTAAAAAGGTTTAAAAAGTGGATGAATCCTGTGACGCATAGGTTATGTTTGAGGAATTTGCAGCGTATTAGTCATTTTAAATATATATATATATAAATATATATATATATATATATAAATATATATATATATATATATATATATATATATATATATATATATATATATATATATATATATATAAGTAGAAAATCACTTAACTAAATTTTTTATTTTTTTTATTTTTTAATTATATATATATATATTTTATATATATATATATATATATATATATATATATATATATATATATATATATATATATATATATATGTATATATATATATATATATATATATATATACAATTAATTGATTCTCTATCGAATAATATTAAATTGGAGCTCGTTAGATTAATCATTCTTAAGTAATTATTAATTTAATTAATACATACCTGTATTTCTAATGTAGCAAAAATATAGAGTTAACTAAAATTTAGCAACATTAGTTGAAATAGCTCAACGAAATGTTATCAGTATTATCTAAAATTTGGTGGTTGATTTCTTTTAAACTATATAAACGTTCTTGCCAAAATAAAATAAAAGTATCATTTTTATACCTTGAATTATTCGCATTGGTAATTATTTAGTAAAGTAAAAAGACAAAAATAGGCAGAAAAGCTGTTGCAGACAAGGTACGATGGCAAATTGAAGGTCTGCTAAACGAAAATTAAAAAAAAGCCAACGATAAATAGCTCAAATGTCTTATGTTTCGCTTAAATGTGTTCAAACAATGTCGAAAAACCATAAGCTACATAATGATGTCAACGATTTACCAAGGCTTGGTAGGTCTTTAAAGCTAACTGACCTAAGCTAAGTGACCAAAGTTATCTCTATCGAAAGGTTAGGCAAGACCCAAAAATTTCTTACCGCCAACTTGCTGAAGGGTTCACAATACGTTTCGTAACGTTAGTGTTAGTAGATAGAGTGTACGAAGATGCCTAAATAAGAAAGCATTAGATATATCGCTATATCGCTGCTCGAAAACCACTTTTGCGTGTCTCAGATCGCCTAAAAAGACTTCGCAGGTCTGTAGAAGACTGGGCCAAAGTTATTTTCAGGAACAAATTTATATTTTAATAATTTTTTCAGCAAAATGGCGCTATGGCTCACACTGCAATCTTTGTTAAAGAGTGTCTTGATCGGAAAAACATTACAGTCATGCCTTAGCCAGCTCCTTTTCCACATCTCAATCGCATCGGGAACATTTTAGTTTGGATAGACAAGAGATTAGTCAAAGAGAGCATAGCCAGTGTACAGCACACTGTGTCACAAAATGACTTTTAATTCGAACCTCTTGTCCCGAGAAAACCCTTTGGAGGTTTGAGAGTACACATGTGTAGAATTACACTAGAGTTGGTTTTGAAATCTTTCATCATCGTCCGAGAAAGAAAATCAGTTTAAAGTTTTTAATTTTATGTTTATTTAATAAGGTCAATAAACTAAAAGTTTTTTTTTCTTTCTCAAAAAAATTGGTTATTTGTTTTACAGTTAGTACATACAAAATATTTTAGCAAAAAAATAATTAACTAAAAAATTCCGGGAAAAACCTGCAAACAGTTTAGAAACCGTTTTAAAAGAACAAGGTGTGCGTCATTTTTCAAAATGCCTAACCAAGCAAAAACTCATGAAGACAACAGGAAAACTGTCTGTTTTCTCTGTATGAACAAAGCTAACAGGCAGCTGACTGATTTTATGATTAAACGCAGTCAAGAAATTATGGGCCAAAGAATCAACTTTGAAGACCAAAGAGTACCAATTGGAATCTGTGAAAACTGTCGAGTAAGTCTCAAAAGAAAAGGTGAAGGGAGAGATGTCCAACTTCCTTCTTTGCCAGACTATCAAAACATAAAGATCCGTCCTGCAACAAGAGAATCAGCATGTGATTGCTTGATTTGTAGTGTGGGAAAAGCAAAATTCAGAAGCCCTCAGATAAGTGGAGCAACAAACACTGCCAGTCAGCTTATAGAACAGCCAATTGTTGAGAAAATATGTTCAGCATGCTTTTCATCGATAGGAAGAGGCATTCCTCATGTCTGTAATAAAGCAATGTTACGACAGAACTTACTCGAAGTTGCAGAAAAGGACAAAAAAGCAGCAGAAAGAGTGGCTGTTTCTGAATTGCCAACAAAGTTCCTTCCCCCCAAGGCACTGCCCGTCTCAATCAAGGAGTAGGAAGACCCTTTCCATTAACTCCAGGTAAAAACTGTACTTTCTAAACAAAAAAACTTTTGTCAAAGGGCATAGCAATAAAATATACACTATGATTTTCGGAAATGATACAATGGTAACTTTCTGTGATTTTTTGCAGGTCCATTGCGACAAAGAGAATTATTTCCTTCATCTACACCCACCTTGACTGCACAACATCTAGTACAAGTTCAAAACCAGATTGGTCTTTCAAATAGAGGAATGAATACGCTTGCTTCAACTCTAAAAAAGTAATTCCACAGCGTGTTGTGAAGAAAAATTTCAGAGAAAAGTTTGAATCTCTTGGAAAGCAACTTTCTGACCTCTTTGTCACCTCAGAAATTACTGATACATCCAAAAGCACTAGCCATGAGTCTAAACACTTATTGGTGTACTGCAATCACATGGAGGCATTAAGAAACACTGTTGCTGAAGTCAGAGGCCCTCAGTCAGACCAGCTTATTAAGGTGGGGATAGATGGTGGAGGCGGGTTCGTGAAAGTTTCTTTTGGTATTATGAGCTTAGAAACACCAGATACTTCTCCTCTATCAAAGAAACCTCTTTTTAAAAATTTCAAAGACTCAGGAGTGAAGCGTCAACTTTTGGTGGCCATTGCAGAAATTGTCTCTGAAAACTATGACAATGTCAAACAAATTCTGGATAAACTGTGTTTGGAGAGAATGTCTTTTGTGTTGTCATGCGACATGAAGCTTGCTAACATAATTTGTGGCTTGCAATCTCACTCTAGTGCACACCCTTGCACCTGGTGTGACATTGAGTCAAAGAATCTTCATCACAGTAGTGAGCTTCGAACATTTGGCTCCATTCCTTCTGATTTTGAAGGCTTCCAAGCAGCCGGTGCCCAAACAAAAAAGGCAAGGGACTTTCAAAATGTTGTTCACCAGCCAATGATAAGAATTTCTGATGATACTCTTGTCCTAGATTTTATTCCTCCTATGGAACTTTACCTTCTTATTGGTGTTGTGAACCACCTCTTTAAGAACATCTGTCAGGTTTGGCAAAATGCAGATGAGTGGCCAAAGATAATCAACATTCAACAACAACCTTTTCATGGAGGACAATTTGCTGGCAGGCAATGAGTGTAGAAAGCTTTTGTGAAATGTTGACTCACTTCAACAACTTGCAGAGAAGCATGCTTGCTTTTTGGCATTTCCATTTATTGAAACCCTCAGATAATTTGATGCTGTTGTTTATGCCTGCTTTGGGAATACACTCCAACAGAACTACTGTGAGCTTATTGAAGAGTGTAAAGCTTCCTATCTCAACCTTGCAAACACAAGTGTTACCCCCAAAGCACATGCTGTTTTCTTCCATGTGACACAGTTTATTGATCGCCACAACCACTCTCTGGGCATCTTTTCTGAGCAAGCCACAGAGTCACTTCACCACAACTTCAGTCTTCATTGGCAACGTTTCTAGAGGCCAGCCATCCATCCAGATTATCCCAGAAAACTTCGAAACTGTTTTATCGAGTTTAACAGTAAACATTTATTTTGATTTCTATTTGTGGAAGAGACATTTTGAGTTCTTAATTACATATGCTATGTAAGAGTTTATTAAAGGCTTGCTTCTTTATCAATTGAGTAGAATAATCTCGTATAAGTATCTAGAATCATTAATGTTTTTCACAGCTTGAATTTCAAAGCTGAAAGTAGAAAACTGTTTGTCTTTCAAGAATAGTTTGTATGTATTTTTTTTGGTTTTGCTTTGTTTAGAGTTGCAAACACATTATATGTTGAAGAAATTTATATGTTATAATAGAGAACAAGATTATTTTAAAGAAATTATTTTTTTGTAAAATTTTTATTCTGAGCAATAAAATTAAAAACTTTAAACTGATTTTTCTTTCTCGGACGATGATGAAAGATTTCAAAACCAACTCTAGTGTTATTCTACACATGTGTACTCTTAAACCTCCAAAGGGTTTTCTCGGGACAAGAGGTTCGAATTAAAAGTCATTTCGTGACACTGTGGTACTTATATATATATATATATATATATATATATATATATATATATATATATATATATATATATATATATATATATATATATATATATATGTATATATATATATATATATGTGTATACCAAGACTAACATATATATATATATATATATATATATATATATATATATATATATATATATATATATATATGTGTGTGTGTGTGTGTGTGTTAGTCTTACATACAAATATTTGTTTATATATATTAATTCATGCACATGTGTAAGATTATATGCAGGGGTGGGTACGGCATTTATTGTATGAAGTGTTACATTGAGGTGAGGGTTCGGGCTAAGTATCTCTCATGAGTGAGGTATAGATAATTTTCCGGATTTAATTTAGAAATTAATAGTTAACTTTTTTTAAACAAACACTCTTGAATAAAAAAAGATTTCATTAGATCGACACAAGTTAAAACATGGCGGACTGGCTAAACAAATTTTACTAGCCAGGCTAAAAAATACAAAATTATGTTTAAAAAAAAACCTTGCAAAAGATTACCATCATGCAGCCAAAGAAAGACCGTAAACTTAAGTAAATTTAAAAAAGAAGCAAAAAAAGAAATAACCGGGTCGGGCAATAGAACATTCTCAATAGGCATAGGTGTCTAGCGGTCATTGAATGAAAATAAAAATTTGCAACAACAGCATATGGTCTCCCGACCATTTATAATGTTAAAACGGCCTGGTTAGCAACTTTTGAAAAATAGAGGTCATAACATGAAGACTAAAATCTCAAACTTGAAATTATATTAGAAAAAAAATTATTGGATAAGAATTTATATTTAATATTAAAGGAGGCCATGGATATATTTGTATAAAGGTCCCTCAACCTCTAACCACGCAACTATATTAGCTCTAGTTTCCAATAGAAATCGTAGAGTACAAATTCAAAAGCCTAAACGTTTATCTTTGTTTTTCGTGGTATAAATATATATATATATATATATATATATATATATATATATATATATATATATATATATATATATATATATGTATATATACATATATATTTAACTAATTTAAAGTGCCCACCACCTTGCTAACCGGTAGACCGGTAGATTATTGAGCCAGTCCACCAGTTCTGCCTGGCGGTCTCTGGTCTATATTAATTATATACTTTTTAGATTATCAAGAACTGCAATTAAATAGAAAGATTTTTTGACGTTTTAAAAATAGTATATTTATATACTTATTTAAAAAGTAATATATTATTAATTATATTTCAACTAAATATTATTAAATAATTGATTTAGATAATAATCTTTGTAAATAAAATTTCACGCGAATATCAAATAAATACACATTTTTGAGCAATATAAAATAGACCAAATAAATATAAATAACTTTTCAACTTCTAGTTTTAAGAAAGCTCTATATAGACAAAACAAAAAATTTTTATAAATTATTAGAAAGACCTACAGAAAGAGTTAAGATTGCTATAAAAAATATTACTTTTCAAGTTTGTATTTTAATCATTTTGTACAAATAACTAGTTACTGAAGTATAACATTAAAAACAAATTAAGAGAACAATCCGGGAGAAAGTTAAGTGCAACAAAATTTATTTTTAAAACACAATATATAAAAATTTATATTTTTGGATAAACATAAAAGATTTGATTTCAATTTATAAATTATAAATCGCAAACATAACAGATATAATAAAGAATTAATTTATAATTTTATTATTAACGAGGATTATGAAAGCAAAGTTTTCACACCTGTATATGATGGAGGATAAGCTGTAATAATAATTAATAAAAATTTTTTATAAAAATATGATGTATAAGTCAAAATATAAATATGTAATTTTGATAATATAATGTAATCAAAATATAAATAATATATATATATGTTCCTCTTTCAAAAATTTGTGTGAATCTTGCAAGCAATAATGCTCCATGACCAGGAGGAATATTTAGATCACTTCAGCTCTATAAATATATATTTTTTAAATTTTAGAGTTAACATTTGTTTTACTCATCAAAATATCATTTGTTGAGGACTAGAACTCATGGAGTCAAGACTTTGATGATCTAAAACTTTATTATTGCTATGTTTTTTAGGACTCCATAATTTTTTTTGGAAATACTGTAGTGTTAAGAGGAAGCACGGATGCTTCAAAATAACATGCCTTTTTTAAAAGAGCATAATACTCAACACTAAGTTTTAAATTGTGTTTCTTCCCTTTTAAATGTTCACCAATGTTTTTGTGGCTGAATAACAACTATCAATCGGGTATATTTTTGTATAGTGTGATAATTTATTCTTTGTATGTTCTTTTAAAACTGTTTTTTTTCTTAATCTGAATTGATTTGCTGCTGCTAAAGAACTTTCATTTGACCAAAATAGGACTTTCCTTTAGTGAAATGGCATCATTAAAAATAAATATCCACAGACTGGACATTTATTTTTAGAATGAGAAAACGTCCTTTTCCTAATTAAAATAAAATATAAATCTAAGCTGTTTTTAATATATATAGATTTATGTCAAACTTTTGCATACAAAAGTACTTTTGACCGTATAAATATTAAAGTTTTTTCAATAAATAAAAATAAAAAAAAAATGTTCGCTTACTACATTCTAAATCAAAATCGCAATATTCTAATTCTAAATTTAAAATCACAATTACCAAATTGTTAATAAGTTAAAAGTGCAAGTATTACTAGAGAAGATCAAGATTCGCAAAGACAAATTTTTACTGAAGAAGAAAGAAAAATAGCGAACGAACGTAATCAACAACTACCATAACGAACGAACGTAACGTAATAACAACGGTAACGTAAACTATCGTAAACCGAACGAACGTAAATAACAAATAACACTTTAAAAATATGTATTTTTGAAAAAAACTAATCATTTCATGCAGTAAGCATGTTAAACAAAAAATGTGCAACTATGTACAGGGTTAGAAGGATATTTTGCAATGTCCTGATTGCGGACTTAAAGCTCACTATTCGCAGTACAAATCACAAATGTGAAGGTTTTTAGAAACCTGACAAATTTACGTATGGAGAAAAAAGAAGTTATTATGAACCACAAAATCAATTTATGAACGCGAGTGGAAATTTGTATCCTTTTTTTATCACTTTTGATTGTGAAACTAGTATTAAGAATCTACTCCTACTTCAAAAGTAAAACCTTTATCAAAACTCGCTTGTCATTGTTATAGTATTGTTGTTCAATGTTTAAATAAAAATTAGAAAGACAATGTTTTGGTTAAGATGAGCAAGGAGAAATTATCACACAATGTACAAAAACAAACAGACAAATTCTATGAGAAAATTTAAACGAAAATTAACGAAGACATTAAAAAACTTAAAATGGAATCAAGAGTATATGATTTGATAGTCCTACCAGATACATTCCCAGCCAACATTGTTATACGGGTACCGTACGGGGCCCATACAGCTCTTCAACTGGGTTCTGTATGGGAAGACCAACGAAATTTACAGTCGAATTTAAGCAAACTATTAAATGATTCTTAAATCATATATCAAATGTTTTCACGGTTATCTCGCGAATTGGAAACTTTTCCATTGTTGTTTTAACGACTTCTTTGAAAACCTCTTTACACAACATCTCGTTTCACTAAAAAAATTAAAGTTAATTGTTAGTCTTAAATTTTACAGGTAACATAAATTATTTTTAATATGTTATAAAACTCTTACGATTTTTCCTTCAGATAATAAACGTAAACTCTTCAGATAATAAACGTAATTTTCACCATCGAAGGTAGAAAAATATAATCTTTAATTTTATAATCGACATTTATTTGAACGTTTCAAAATGCACTTGTAATAAATAAGCACATGCTTGTGATTCATATAATAAATTGATAACTTTCCTTTAGTTACTGATAAATAAATTATATGAAACTATTACATAAATATAATTTTATATTTTATATTGATATATACTGTTTATAACTTTATATATATATATATATATATATATAAAGTTATAAACAGTATAAAATATATACACATATTGTATATAACTTTACATATCTATATCTGTATCTACATCGATATCTATACCTGTGTTTAAATATATATATATATATATATATATATATATATATATATATATATACACACACTTAAAAAAAATCATAATTTTAAAGATTGCATCAAAAAAATAAGTTGTCCGTTAAAGTATTTGAATGTTTATATCTTATCTTATCAAGTATTGTTTTATTAATTTATTTGTGTACTGGTAAATTAATTGCTTTTCAAACCTATTGAATTTTACACAATTGATCTAATAATGCATAAAATTGACTGCAAAAAAAATAATCGTACAGTTCAAAATAATGACAAATTGATCAAATTCCATGAAAATTAGTATCGAGTAGGACTTACGCCTTTATGGCATCATCTACACGATTTGGTATTGAGTTGATCAAATTTTGGGTCTCTTTTGTTGTTATATTATCCCATGCCCTTATTATTGCTTCTTTCAAGTTGTCTTTGGGTCTAAATGCTCGTTTGCCAACTTTTCTGTCTAAAAAATACCATCAGTTTTCTATTGGATTCAAGTCCAGACGGCCATTCCAAAACACTGATGCTATTTGTGTCAATACATAACTTCATTTTCTCAATTGTTAAGAAGCATAACCTGATTGAAACCGTTGCTAGTGCGGTTGGTGGAGAACGAAAACGCAAGACCACTAGTGCAATTGATCGAAATAATAATGTCATTATTAATGTGAAGAAAAATAGATTTGTTTTATTAGTTTTAAAAATTCAAGAAGATTGTAACATCTGAGTGACTCCTTAAGCAATCAGAAATTGAATAAGAGAACAAGGATATAGAGGTACAGTGGTTCGAAATAAACCCTTTTTAACTTCTAAACAAATAAAAGGTCGATAGGAATTTGCATCGAAGTACTTGAAAATGCTGATGTCATATTGAAAAAAAAATTTGTGGTCAGATAAGTCAAAATACCATCTTGTCTCATCGGATGGAGTCAGATGAGACAAAAGCATGGCGAAAAAAGTAGAAGCTTATAAATTGAGTTGTTTGCGAGGTAGTGTAATCCATGGAGGAGTAAATGTGATGGTTATTGAAAACAAAATGGATGCTTCAATGTATCGTAAAATTCTTAAGGCTAACTTGCACCATATACTTAAAAATTGAGGATGAGAAGCGATTTCATACTCCAGCAGGATAACAATCCAAAACATACAGTTAAGGAAATAAAGGTACTTTGACATAAAGAACATCAATGTTTTGGAATGGCAATCTCGAAGTCAGGACTTAAATCCAATAGAAAACTTGTTGTATATTTTGGGGAGCAAAATTCGCCAGCGAGCATTCAGACACAAAGACAACTTGAAAGAAGCTATGATGAGGGCATGGGATAATATAACAACAGAAGAGACTCAGCTCAATGATCAACTCTTTGTCAAATCGTCTAGATAAGGCCATCAAGGCTAAAGGAGGCATTACTCAATACGAATTTCCACGAATTTTAACCAATTTTGACACTATTTTTGAACCGTAGTATTATTTTTTTTTGAAGTCAATTTTTTGCATCATTAGATCAGTTGTGTAAATTCAATATGCTTGAAAAGCAATTAATTCACGAATACACAAATAAGTTTTTAAAACAATATTCAATAGGATATCTAAAAAAAACCTCTTCAATATTTTAACGGGCAACTCATTTTTTTGATGTAATCTTTAAAATTGTAATTATAAGTGTACCACTATTGTTTTTGCATACAGTATATACATATATATATATATATATATATATATATATATATATATATATATATATATATATATATATATATATCAGGGTGTGAATTACCCTGAATATATATAAATATATATATATATACATATATATATATATCTATTTATATATATATTTATTTATATATATATATATATATATATATATATATATATATATATATATATATATATATATATATATGCAGTGCGTTGCATAAATATATCAGATAATTTTAAATATAATTTTTTTATGTTTTTTGAAAATTCCAAGCAAACAAAAAAATTAATAATGTAAATTGCTTTAAACTTTATTAACAGTGGTTTTATAAGTATAATTAAAAAAAAAGTTTTTTCAAAAGAAAAAATGTAAAATTTTTCTTTTTTGTAAAAACTTTTAAACATGCGCGAACACGTCTAGGCATAGCTTTAACTAGTCAGATGCATAATTCTCTTGCAAATTCTTTCTGAAACTTTTCTAAAGCCTGCACAGTGTCACGAAATGACTTTTAATTCGAACCTCTTGTCCCGAGAAAACCCTTTGGAGGTTTAAGATACACATGTGCAGAATAACACTAGAGTTGGTTTTGAAATCTTTCATCATCGTCCGAGAAAGAAAAATCAGTTTAAAGTTTTTAATTTTATTGCTCAGAATAAAAGTTTTACAAAAAAATAATTTCTTTAAAAAAATCTTGTTCTCTATTATAACATATAAATTTCTTCAACATATAATGTGTTTGCAACTCTAAACAAAGCAAAACCAAAAAAAACACATACAAACTATTCTTGAAAGACAAACAGTTTTCTACTTTCAGCTTTGAAATTCAAGCTGTGAAAAACATTAATGATTCTAGATACTTATACGAGATTATTCTACTCAATTGATTAAGAAGCAAGCCTTTAATAAACTCTTACATAGCATATGTAATTAAGAACTCAAAATGTCTCTTCCACAAATAGAAATCAAAATAAATGTTTACTGTTAAACTCGATAAAACAGTTTCGAAGTTTTCTGGGATAATCTGGATGGATGGCTGGCCTCTAGAAACGTTGCCAATGAAGACTGAAGTTGTGGTGAAGTGACTCTGTGGCTTGCTCAGAAAAGATGCCCAGAGAGTGGTTGTGGCGATCAATAAACTGTGTCACATGGAAGAAAACAGCATGTGCTTTGGGGGTAACACTTGTGTTTGCAAGGTTGAGATAGGAAGCTTTACACTCTTCAATAAGCTCACAGTAGTTCTGTTGGAGTGTATTCCCAAAGCAGGCATGAACAACAGCATCAAATTTTCTGAGGGTTTCAATAAATGGAAATGCCAAAAAGCAAGCATGCTTCTCTGCAAGTTGTTGAAGTGAGTCAACATTTCTCAAAAGCTTTCTACACTCATTGCCAGCAAATTGTCCTCCATGAAAAGGTTGTTGTTGAATGTTGATCATCTTTGGCCACTCATCTCTAATTTGCCAAACCTGGCAGAGGTTCTCAAAGAGGTGGCTCAAAACACCAATAAGAAGGTGAAGTTCCATAGGAGGAATAAAATCTAAGACAAGAGTATCATCAGAAAGTCTTATCATTGGCTGGTGAACAACATTTTGAAAGTCCCTTGCCTTTTTTGTTTGGGCACCGGCTGCTTGCAAGCCTTCAAAATCAGAACGAATGGAGCCAAATGTTCGAAGCTTTCTAAGAGATTCAAACTTTTCTCTGAAATTTTTCTTCACAACACGCTGTGGAACTACTTTGTTTAGAGTTGAAGCAAGCATATTCATTCCTCTATTTGAAAGACCAATCTGGTTTTGAACTTGTACTAAATGTTGTGCAGTCAAGGTGGTTGTAGATGAAGGAAATAATTCTCTTTGTCGCGATGGACCTGCAAAAAATCACAGAAAGTTACCATTGTATCATTTCCGAAAATCATAGTGTATATTTTATTGCTATGCCCTTTGACAAAAGTTTTTCTTGTTTAAAAAGTACAGTTATTACCTGGAGTTACTGGAAAGGGTCTTCCTACTCCTTGATTGAGACGGACAGTGCCTTGGGTGGAAGGAACTTTGTTGGCAATTCAGAAACAGCCACTCTTTCTGCTGCTTTTTTGTCCTTTTCTGCAACTTCGAGTAAGTTCTGTCGTAACATTGCTTTAGTACAGACATGAGGAATGCCTCTTTCTATCAATGAAAAGCATGCTGAACATATTTTCTCAACAATTGGCTGTTCTATAAGCTGACTGGCAGTGTTTGTTGCTCCACTTATCTGAGGGCTTCTGAATTTTGCTTTTCCCACACTACAAATCAAGCAATCACATGCTGATTCTCTTGTTGCAGGACGGATCTTTATGTTTTGATAGTCTGGCAAAGAAGGAAGTTGGACATCTCTCCCTTCACCTTTTCTTTTGAGACTTACTCGACAGTTTTCACAGATTCCAATTGGTACTCTTTGGTCTTCAAAGTTGATTCTTTGGCCCAAAATTTCTTGACTGCGTTTAATCATAAAATCAGTCAGCTGCCTGTTAGCTTTGTTCATACAGAGAAAACAGACAGTTTTCCTGTTGTCTTCATGAGTTTTTGCTTGGTTAGGCATTTTGAAAAATGACGCACACCTTGTTCTTTTAAAACGGTTTCTAAACTGTTTGCAGGTTTTTCCCGGAATTTTTTAGTTAATTATTTTTTTGCTAAAATTCTAATTCTACACATGTGTACTCTTAAACCTCCAAAGGGTTTTCTTGGGACAAGAGGTTCGAATGAAAAGTCATTTCGTGACTATATATATATATATATATATATATATATATATATAGCGTCTGAGAGAGGCGGGATGTAAGAGGAGCCCATTAACTATCTAAAATTTTATGCTTTTTACTCCGTTTAAGCTTTGATTTTAGCTGCTTTATCCCGACTCAATTTCCGTTTCAGCCCCTCTAACTGTTTGGACCATCCTAATCCACTTATTAGATATTTCTTATTTTTTAATTAACAAAAAAGTTAGTATATTATGAAAATCTTTATTTATATCTATTTTATTTATACAGACAGAAATTTTAATTAAGAAAGTTTTATTTAATAGACCACTCTCGAACCTGAGAAAATTAAATAAAATTAAGTTAGTTATTGGAATTAAATTAGCTACGTTTTTGTTTTGAATTTTTATTTTATGTTTTAGATTAATACAAATTCATTGAGTACTTTGGCTGGCTCATCAAAGAAATTTTTGTATTTTAGAAGCAAAGTAAAAAAAGAGATTAGATTAGAAGTATTATTTCTTTTTTTGTTTATTTTTGCATTAAACAAATATACGCTAAATAGTGTTTTAAATTTCATGGGGTAACCCGGATACCAATTAAACGCATCCAAATTTAAGGGACCACCTTACAGTTTCAATGGATTTGTTTACTTATAAAAAAAAAAAATTTTAAATTTAGCTATAAAAAAGGGTCTTCACGGTCAAAAATTGTTACAGAATAAAAGGTAAATTACATGCTGTCTTAAAAATACCCTTGCATGCAAACAC
Organism: Hydra vulgaris; assembly: GCF_038396675.1. Classification (NCBI taxonomy): domain Eukaryota; kingdom Metazoa; phylum Cnidaria; class Hydrozoa; order Anthoathecata; family Hydridae; genus Hydra; species Hydra vulgaris. Next base: position 24,869,656 of record NC_088920.1, read on the forward strand.
TCAAGTTTTGACAACCCCTTTACCTCACACGTACTATGTTCTTTATTTTTTTGTTTTTTATTTATTTTTATTTTATCAAATGATTTATTTAGGGATTGATTCAGAGTGTATATATATTTATATAGACAGAATTAGGAAGACCATGCAAGGAGTAGTACATGTATCGATTGATTTAGGGAAAACACACAAAATGTACTACATGCATTTAAAGGTTAGGGTTGGGACAGGTTAAGAATAGGGTTAGAGTAGATAATGTCCGGTCAGGGATCCCATAAACTCAGAGTATAATTTGGGCCTAACCCAAAGCCTTTAATGTGTTCAATTAGAGTTTTCAATTAACCCTTTATTGGATAGGACCGCCAAATGGCGGCATTCTTTTTTAAATCCAAATCAGACAAGTACTATGAATTTTGATAGATTTGGAAAATATTTTCATAAAATCCTAGCCTACTACGATCTTTTTGCAATAAACTTATGCGAAACTGAACAATTGGATATTATGAAATAGGTCGATAAAGTTATGAGGTTTTTACATTCAAAAGTTACATGTTTTTGAATGACCTGTATACTTGGATTTACTAAATTTAATAATAATATTTTTAGTTTATTTATTAGTTGAAACCTAGAATTTAATTTTTTGTATGCAACCAAGTTTGTAATATTTGTTTATGTGATCAATATCTCATCAGTTATTTTGATTCCGCCAATTGGCTGTTATGAACTACGGCGATTCGTTTTTGGTTCAAAACATAAAACTGTTTTGGTTTAACTCTTACAGATATTAAATATTAGAAAGACATTACTATTATTTTAGAAACATCTAACTGATGTTAAAGAAACACATAGTTATTATCAAATGTTAGATACACTTTATTCTTCATTATTTTGTAATTTTTATGGTAAAACCTATCAAAAACACAGTTAAAACAAAATATGATAATAAAAAATTTTTTACAAAATGCATTACTAATAAATAATTTTAAAGTTAAATAAAATTTCTCTATCGTGTTATTTACATATTTTGTAACAACTATTTTAATATCAATTTAGAAAAAAAAATTTATTAAGAAAATAATAACTTATATAGAGTAAAAAAACCATATAAATAATTACACATATGTTGTTGTCTATAAATCACATTTCTATAAATCACAGTTTCATTTAGATAATAAAATGAATAAACAAAGCAAAATACGCTATGACTTAAATGAAGCTATTCAATATATTTTGGAGCCAGGTTCAGAGTCTGAGCTTTCAGATTTGGAACTTAGTAGTGATGAAGAGGACGATAATAATCTATTTTTGGTTACCCATATAAATGATGAGATAAGTATATGTGAAGAAGAGCTATGTATGACTGCAGATATTCTTTTGGAAGATGAAATTAATATTGAATTTACAACTCCAGATAAGCCAAATACAAATGAGAAAACTTCTTCATCCACATTACCAAAGTCAATAACTCATAATTATAAATGGTGTAATAAAAGACCACATATAAGAGACTACTTTTTCTGGTCGTGAATTTAGTCTTCCACCTAACAATGTTGATACTTTTACCCCATTGATATATTTCCAAATGTTTTGGAAAGATACTTTGTTTACCTTACTTGCTGAACAAACAAATCTTTACAGTGTTCAAATATCTTCTAAATCTGTTAATGTAACAGAAACTGAATTGAAGCAGTTTATTGCAATACAAATGTACATGTCTATTTTCAAATTGCCAGCATATTATATGTATTGGTCAACGGAGACGCGATATCCTAAAATAGCTGATCTCATGTCTTTGTCTCGATATAAAAAAATAAGAGAATTTTTACATGCAGCTGATAACTCAAGACTTAATGATCCAGTTAATAAACATAACAAAATTTATAAAATTGTACCTGTACTAGATCATGTTCGTCAAAATTGTCTTTCTATAGAACCAGAAACTGGGCACTCTATTGACGAGCAAATAATTCCAGCTAAAACTCGTTATAGTGGAATAAGGCAATACAATCCTAAAAAACCAGTGAAGTGGGGTTTCAAAAACTTTGTTCGTAGTGGAATTTCAGGAATTATATATGACTTTTTCTTATATACTGGTGCTGCAGCAATTGGCTCTGAAAAATGTAACGGCTCATATGTTGTGAAACGATTAATAGAATCCTTACCAAAAAATCAAAACTTTAAGCTCTGCTTTGATAATTGGTTTTGCAGTCTTGATTTATGTTTACATTTGAACATATTAGGCATTCTTACAACAGCAACAATTAGAAATGATAGAATGCAAGGGTGTTGTTTACCAACTGAAAGTGAAATGAGAAAAAAAGGAAGAGGAAGCCATGCATACAAATGTGATATTAATTCAGGAATAATAATCACCAGATGTTACGATAATAAATGTGTCAATTTATGCTCAACATATTGTGATCCAGATTCAATATCAGATGTTAAAAGATGGAATCGCACTGAAAAAAACTTTGTCAACATAAACTGTCCATTAGTAGTAAAAGAATATAACCAATGCATGGGAGGTGTAGATTTATGTGACATGTTAATTTCACTTTATCGCACTAATATTAAAACCAAGCGGTGGTACATTAAAATATTGTTTCACTGCATTGACATTTGTAAAGTTAATGGTTGGTTGATTTACAGGCGTCATTGCAATCAATTAAATATTGCTAAAAAAAAACAGCTGACATTACTTCAGTTTACAACACAAATTGCATCTAGCTTGTCTTATGCAGAGAAACCCCTAGTGGCAGTTGGCAGGCAATCTAAAAGAAAATTGTGTAAGGATGTGACACCACAAAAGCGAAAGAATTCAATTCCTTTACCAAATAAAGATATTCAGCTTGATTGTTTAAATCATTGGCCTGAACATCGTGAGAAAAAACTTAATTGTCGCCTATGTAAGGTTGGAACAGCAGAATTTTTTGCAAAAAATGCAACATTTGTTTATGTTTAAACAAAAAAAACAATTGTTTTTATTCTTTTCATGTAAAGTAATTATTTTGATTTGTTTAAGGTTTCTTTATTGAAACATAATTTTTTTGTGATTTTTCCTTAACGGTTCATAACCGCCAAATGGCGGTCATTTGCCATTTGAAAACTACTAATGGTAGCAAAAAAAAAATTTCTGATTTGCAATTAATGATATAAAACTATGTTTTTTGCCAAAGGAATATTTTTTTATTCAATGTCTTCACATAGTGAACAATAAAGGGTTAAAAAAAAAAAATAAACTCCCTTGCGGATTCTTCTTAAATTAGTACTAAAGCATTGCCTATCCCCCTAAATCATTGGATATCATAATGCTAACTAAAATATGCAATATATAACTAATATATATATACACACATATTCACATCAAGCCTCGGAATAGGGTCGGGACTTGAAAATGCCGACCTAACTGCTGCCCTGAAAGTATTTAAGGTCGGCAATTTTTTGCCGACCTCGTTTCTATGTTTTGTGGCTTGACCTTTGTATCAAATAATTTTTCCCGACCTGATACCTCAAAAAGATTGAGATCGGCAAACTATTGCCGACCTTATTTTTCTTAAGTCCGAGGGTTGATATATGTATATATATATATATATATATATATATATATATATATATATATATATATATATATATATATATATATATATATATATATTTATTTATACATATATTTCCATACATATATATATATATATATATATATATATATATATTTATATTTATTTATACATATATATCAACCCTCGGTGTATGTATATATATATATATATATATATATATATATATATATATATATATATATATATATATATATATATACCAGGTCTATAAGCATGAAGTGAGCGTCGAGATACAAATGTATCGATAGAGAACATTTGTTGTGAACGGGCCTTAACTTTTTTTTAGTTTTGTTGCTATGACATCTGTCAAACATATTTAGTAAACATCAAGTAATTGTTTAAACAAGATCATATTTTTTAATCGTGTTAAAAATGTCGAATTTTGTACCAGAAATGATGATTTGCGGAAAGCACTAATTTTTTGTTTTCATTTAAAGAAAAGTGCTGCAGAATCGCATCGAATTCTTGTTGAAGCTTATGGTAACCATGCTCTGTAGGAAGCAACATGCAAAAGATGGTTTCAACGGCTCAGAGATAATGATTTAGATGTGCGAAATAAAGAACGTGGAAGACCACCAAAAAAGTTTGAAGACACAGAATTGCAAGCAATACTGGATTAAGATGACACTTTAAGTCAAAAACAAATGGCAGAAATTTTAAATGCTTCACAACCAGCAATTTCTGACCGTTTAAAAGCTATGGGAAAGATTCAAAAGTGCGGGAAATGGGTGCCACATGAATTGAATGACAGGCAGATGGAAAAGCGTAAATATTTCATATGAATTGTTGCTGTTACGACACGAAAGGAAGTTAGTATTGCATCGAATTGTAACTGGTGATGAAAAATGGATTTATTTTAAGAATCCCAAACGCAATAGGTCATGTGTAAATCCAGGAGAATCATCATCATTGACTGCAAAGCCTGATTGGTTCAGAAAAAAGATAATTCTCTGTGTTTGGTGGGACCAAAAGGGAGTGGTGTATCATGAACTTCTAAAACCTGGCGAAAATTGATACCCACGCTACCGACAACAAATGGTCAATTTGAACCATGCATTAATTAAAAAAAATGACCAGAATGGGCCAGAAGACACGGAAAGGTAATTTTGTTGCATGCTCCGAGTCATGCAGCAAAAGCGGTCAAGGAAACGATAACATCACTTGGCTGGGTAGAGTTACCTCACCCGCCGTATTTACCGGACTTAGTTTCTTCCGACTACCATTCGTTTTCATTGATAGAACACGCATTGAATGAGCAACACTTCAATTCCTACGAAAAAGTCAAAAAATGGGTCTACGAATGGTTTACCTTAAAAAACGAACAGTTTATTGGCGTGGTATCCACAAGTTGCCAGAAAGGTGATTAAAATGTGTAGAAAGCAATGGCAAATACTTTAAATAAAATATTTTTTACTTTTAACTTAATTTTTTCACTTTTATAATAGTGTTTTGTTTTGGAAAAAAAGCGCTCATTTCATACTTAAAGATCTGGTATATATACACACATACACACACACACAAATATATATATATATATATATATATATATATATATATATATATATATATATATATATACATACATACATACATATATATATATATATATATATATATATATATATATATATATATATATATATATATATATATATATATATATGTATATAGATATATATATAGATATATATATAGATATATATATATACACATACACACAGTGAACTCCTGATAACTCAAACCTCTAGAAGACCAAAAAAGAAGTTTGAGTTAGCGAATAATTTATTTATCTGGAGCATAAACCATAAATAAGGGTTTCACAAGACTTAAACAGTTACTAAAAGTTTGTTGGTTATGTGACGTCTTGGTTATGTGGCGTTTAGATCAGTTTCGTTTTAAGCAATGTGTAGTGTAGACGCTCCAGTTTTATAACAAGGTGTTCAAGTGACTGTTACTGCTGAACGGTACCAAGACATGATTCGAAATTTTCTTGTGCCTGAAATGGAAGAACAAGGTTTAGAGGACTAGCGGTTTCAGCAAGATGGGGCCACAGCACACACAGCGCGTTCAACAATTCAATTATTGAATGACGTTTTTTCACGAAGACTAATTTCGCGAAATGGCGATTTAGCATGGCCAGCTAGATCTCCGGATTTAACAGAACCAGACTTTTTCAAATTGGGGTTTTTTAAAATTAAAAGTTTATGTGAATAAGCCCTAAACAATTAAACATCTTAAAGACAATATTCGTCCTGAAATTGAGGAAATTTACCCTGAAATGTTACAGGATGTCATGAAAAATGCCTTAAAAAGAGCCGAGAGTTGCATAGCGAATTTTAACTGATATAATTTTTCCAATCATAACCAAAAAAATGTAAAGCCTAAATAAACTTTTTATGAGAACTAAACTTACTTATCTTTTCTTTGAACCAAGTTATAGGAAATCAAAATGGTAGCGGGACTTTTGCCCCACCCTGTGTATATATGTATGTATATATATATATATATATATATATATTAACACAAAAAAAATTTATTTCACATTTTTTTGTTTTTTAAAAACTCTAAAATTGATAATCCAGATTTAGAAAATGACGTGGCCAACAAGAACTCTATACTTATTAAGGATTTAACGAAGAAAATATTTTTTTTGTATTTATTATATTTTTAATTTTTTTATAAGTATTGATTGAAACTACAAAATAATTTACTATTATCATTATGATTTATTTTGTATACTTACACCTGCTATTAAAAATTTTCGCATATATTTTGCTTACTTAAAACTTAAAACAAACGCTAAAATGATGTTAGATAAAAATCTTTAAAAGATTTTTGTTATTTTATGTGGTTCTAATTTAACTAAAAATACTGGTTGCTACTTTCCTTATTTTAACTAATTCAATGATTGTTAATGTTTTTTAATAACCAAAATAAAAATATTATATAAAACATAAAAAAAATATGTTTAATACAAACATGATGTATTGTTTATTTTGTGAATTATACATATATACAATTATACATATACATATATCTTGTTTATCAACAAATATTACTTCAGGTGAAGACACGCATAACTCAATTCCAAACCACGATGCAGATTTTATGTATGTCATAATTAATTAAACTTTAAATTTATTAATTAATAATTTGCTATAGCTTAAAGAAAAAATTTATCAATCAATAATTTATTATAAGTTTTCTTTCAAGTTGTTTAGAATATCTGAAAAATCTCCTAACAAAAAGCAACCAAAAAATAAATAAAAATAGGAATTACAAGCAGTGTCCGCGCAGCTAAAAATTAGTAAAAAACATCCCAGATCATGTGAGACGAGTTTATTTATTTTCTAATAAAAGTGCAGCATCTATTGTTTATGGTTTATTATTATTGTATATGTGTGTTATTGTATATGGCTTAAGAGAAAAAAAGTTTAAGTTAAAAAAGAAAGTAAAAACAAGGATTATTACAGTTATAGACAATACTCTGTTGACCGCTGTGATAAAGTTGTGCTTCATATGCCACAGCATCTTAAATTTGTTCATAAAGTATGTCTCTATTTGCTTGAAAATCATATGTTAAATTTATTAAAAACGTTAATAATTGATCATATTACTATAAAAATAAATTTTATTATAATATCATATGCAGCAACCATGTATTTTTTTAATTCAAAATTATCTAACTATAAAATCGACGGGTGAAAGCCCAAAAGAAACATGTCCATATTTTACATTTTCAAAAAAAGTTTCGAAAAGGTTTGAAAAGTTTGAATTTATTTTACTAACTCGTTTTACCAAAAAAGTGGATATATGTTTTAACCTAACGATATTTATTTATATTTATGTCATAATGTAAATACTATACAAGTAACTTAATTTTAATTTTAAAGTATTTTATTCTATTTTACCTTTAACAAATTCGCTGGAAAAAGACAAAGAATTATAAGTTCACCCAAAAAGTATACGGCTTTCCAAAATTTCACCTCAAAACTCAAGCTGGTATTCAAAAATCATTTATTTATGAATCATATATAGATCAATTAAAAAAAGCTGTAGATTAGCCTACCAATAATCAAAATGATTGTGTCACAGATTCAGACAATGAATCATCTTTAAATGGGGATGAACTTTTTTCTGATGGAACAGATAAAAGTTCATCAGATGGCTATGCAACACCTGTACATGAATCAGATAAAAATACATTTGCAGTAAACATCGAAAAAAAATTTTTAATTATTTACTGAATAAATGACTGGTTCTAATCGTGGGTGTAAACCTAAATCAGTTTACTCAATAGTTAAAGATGTTGGAAGATTTTTAATAGAAGTTGGTGCTACTGATGATGTAAGAATTGGTTTTGAAAAAGACTCGATTCAATTGAAAGCAAATATATTCAACAGGCTGAAGAATACAAAAGCAGGCTCAATTAGAAAATATTTAAATTCTTATAGATGCATATATATGTATTTCATATATATATGTAATATATATAACATAATGTGTTAAGGAGTTTGATACAGAAAACAAATCTGCAAAAATAGATATATCTTGAAACAAATGGACAAAAGAAGTCATTTATTAAGGAGAGTGTACTAATTGAAAGTGACATTGATAAAATAACTTAAGAAAATGTTAAAAAACTTGGGATTAAAGAATTTACATTCACTCAAATAAGAACACGCATAATGTATGACAAATATACGAAAAAGAACTTTTTTTGTGTTTTTATAATCTAAATTCTCAAGTTTAAAATGTATGTAGTAAATAATTATTTAAAATTAAATTTATTATTTAAAATATTTAAAACAGCTCTCTTTGTTGTAAAAACTTGTTAAATAAATATTAGAATAAAAAGTATTTAGTTGCGTTTTTTAGTATCTGTGTTTTGTGAGCTAGTGAGGGAGAAAATTTTATGATGCTAGAGAACTATTCTAACAAGCTTTAAAATTATCACTGATAATAATTATGCTATTTCAGATCCTTTAGGGGCTGTTCAAATAATATGCAATAGTCTTAGGGGGTAGGGGTTATTAGAAAGTGTCACCAAATATTTTACAGGGAAAGAAGGCGGTTAGCTAAATGGACAAAAAAACTTTTAATTTATATTCTTATCAATATTAGAAATTATGTTGCAAAAAATTGCAAACTGATATATTTTATTATTTAATAATGTCCACCACATTTGGGAGCAGGGAGGGGGAAGGGTTGATAAAAATGTCACAAAAAGTCTTATGAAGTTAAAGAGTCTTAAAAAAACATTATTTGAACTGCCTTATTAGTAATTCAAATAAACTACAATAAGATAAATTAACTTAAATAATCTTAAATAATTAAAAAAAAAAAAATATTTAAGACTTCATTCTTAATTAAACATAATAGATTTTAAAAATTGCTTTAAGGTTTTTTTACAAAACTACAAAATAGAAGTAGGAGAATTCAAACTTACAGATTTTACAACTTCTACAAAATAAAAGCAGCTATACCTGTTCCAAATATTAGGACTTGCTTCATGTATATCTACTTTCCTGTTTCTTGTACACAATTATGATTTCCAATTATCTTTGTTAAACTTATCAACTAAGAAGAAATCTTGCTATATAATAAATTAATTTTGAAAATTATAAAAATAAATTAATTAAGAAAATTATAAAAATTTAATTGGCTAAACTATTTAAGATGCGATTGATAGCAACATACATTTCTTCTTGTATTTTACATAATGTTAATTTATAATTTCTCCTGTATTTTTAAGACATTTGTTAATAATTTTATTACTTTTTTATTACATAAATACTATAATAACTTATATTATTTATATTTACCTTTTACATGGTTAATTATTTGAAACTTCATTAATAATAAATTGTTTAAACTTAAAATTAATTGGAACGAAATGTTGTTTATTTATATTATATTTTTCTTTATATTATATTAAATGTTGTTTATAGTTTATTAAAATAGTTGCACCTTATTATTTTGACGTCGGAGTCCAGAAAAATCAATGTCATCAACCTCACACCTCTGATTGATAATAAACAATCTTTTTATCAATACTTTACTTCCATGATCTTTTCTAAGCACAATATATATATATATATATATATATATATATATATATATATATATATATATATATATATATATATATATATATATATATATGTATATATATATATATGTATATATATATATATGTATATATATATATATGTGTATATATATATATATATATATATATGTATATATATATATATATATATATATATATATATATATGTATATATACATATATGTATATATATATATATATATATATATGTATATATATATATATATATGTATATATATATATGTATATATATGTATATATATGTATATATATACATATATATATATATATATATATATATATATATATATATATATATATATATATATATATATATGTATGTATATAATGTATACATTTAAATATATTTATATAGAAACATATATATTATTTCTAAACGCCAACAAAATATTTCTTAAAAGATTCTTATCACAACATATCAAAATTTACGTCAACATTCCATGTTGGAGGAAAGTAACCAATGCAGAAACTAATTAAGTTTTATTGCTTTGTAAAAAAACCACCAAAACTCAACTTTATAGATTGGAATATATGGATTATTTTTTATTTTTTATTTTTGTATATATGTTGTATACTGTTTTTATTATGTATACTGTAATACTGTATTTATTTTTAAGTATCAACGGATATAGAAAGAACACGCAAGAAGTAATACAAGCATCGACTGATTTAGGGAAAACACTCAGGAGTTAATAACACATCAAAGGGATTGGGTTGGGGCACGGTTAGGGTTAGGTTAGATAATGTCCCCTTAGGTTAGGTGTGTCATATAACTTATGGATTAGGTTTGTGCCTGCATTCTTTTAAATTAAAGAAAGAAATTTTGATTGGACTTAATAAGCTATGGTCGCATTACGATCAGGGAGGTACAATACCCAAACAGTGCAAGCAAGAATGATGTTTAAGGAAATCCGGACGGCTTGCTCCAACATGACGTAAACAAGGCGAACCCACGCCAATTGTATATCATCTTTAATATGTGGTTCTTGCACGGAATCCCAGAAGTGGAAAATAGGTGCTGAACTTGCATAAGAGTGACGAGAAGCATCTAACGTCAAACTACCGACCTGAGACGATCGGCAATATGCTAAATAGGGTGTCCGCTAAAACCTGGGACATACTGATCACAAAAACCTTAAACTCCATGTGAGACAGAGAGCATTCGTTCCGCTGAATGGGTGCTTTGAGAATGTAAAAACCATTCAATGCATTCTAAAATTATGCAAATAAAATTTTGCAATTGTTGATCTGGCAAAAGGGTTTGAAACGATTTTGCACGACTTGATAGAGAAAGTATTGTTAGGGAAAGGCATGCGGCGAAGTGTGATAAAAGTGGTAGACAGCTTATGTGCGGGAGCTGTAACGAGCATTACGGTTTTGAAAACGAATACTTGACCTTTATGTATAAATTCGGAGGTGAAGCAGGGTTACCTGCTGTCTCCCTTACTGTTCAATCTAGTAATAGATCAACTAGCTGAGAGATTAAAAGCAACTGGCTGCGGTCTTGAGCTAGAAGGTCACGTCAATTCTTTCATGGCTTTTGATGACTACGTGTTGTTAACGAGTGACTCGGTTGAAATGAATGTGTTAATGAAAGTGTGCAATACCATAAATGCCCTTACGAAAATGCATAAATGTTGGAAAGTTAATAACCAGGATGTTGAAATCCTATCAGTGACATACGAAAATGTTGGAAAATATCTAGGGGAAATAATTGACCCAGCTAGTAAGATTGCTCTTCTGATTGAGGAATAGAAACTTTGCCTAACCAGGCTAAGGGAGTATAATAAGCTCAAACCTGATCAAAAAGAGGTGCTGAAAGAAGTATATTGTGCCTGAGGAAACTATATTCTCTGAATTTCCGGATGCGAAATCAGTGAGCTTCATAGGTTTGTGAGGGGATGGATAAATTTGTGAGGGGATGGATAAAATTTGAGAGGAGATGGATAATATGAGAGGGGATGGGAAAATTTGTGAGGGGATGGATAATATGTGGAGGGGATGGAATGGGACAATTTGTGTGGGGATGGATAAAATCCATCATTCACTTCCCCGCATGGTGTGCAATAGTGAATGGATACCTTCGAGCTAAAGCTTAGGAATTCCTGATATAGTGTAATTCCTAAGCTTTTAAAATATGAGAGCGGCAAAAATAATGGTCAACTTATTGTCGGAGCCCGCATTGTGCAGTCAAATAGGGTTTAGTGGAAAAGGGCCCGATTAACAGGCATAGAACTATTGCCGCCAGGAAGGAATGTAAGGTAAAGAGGGTGAAAAAAATTTGCAATCAAACCAATATAGGCGCCCTAAAGACTATAGCAGAGTCCTTGGTGAACCGGCACTGTTTATTGGAAAGAACTGGTAACAAAATTCTAGTTCAAAAGGCAGTGGCAGGAGTGACTTCAATAAAGATCATTCTGTCAAGAGGCATATCCAACCAGACTTTAAAAAATTTTTGGTGCTGTGGTTTAACGGCAGAAACTGATATCAAGGCTGGAAGTCCTACCAGCCACATGTATTCTTAAAACGTCATAACTTGCTTTGAAATAAACTTGCCAAAGAGGTAACACTTAATGGTGGGCAAAGCAGGCGCGTGTAGCGCGGGAGGATGCGTCTCTCTGGGAGTGGCAGGCATTACAAGCCCGATATTGTTGAAAAGGATGTCATATGGCATGTTCGTACAAGAAATTGGAAAGACACCTAGTCAATACGAAGTCGCTAAATACAGGGCACTCAGGCTGGATAGGAGCTGGACTCAATAAAAAGAGGATAAAATCTCTTGTCCATGCGATCCTTTGAAGCGATCAGTGTCTATACATATATGTATATATATATATATATATATATATATATATATATATATATATATATATATATATATATATATCAATCATTATTTTTTTAAGTTTTGAACTTGTGATAGGCGTATACTAATGTAAAAGAGTTGTATACAAAATTATATACAAAAGTAATGCTCAACGTACATAAAACTTACATATATCTCATTAAAAAACTGCTAACTATGTTTTTACATAATTAAGTCATTTATTTCAAGTGGCAGCCTAAATTAAAAAAATAGAGACTTAACAGGATAATTCAACCTAAGCCATGAAACTGTATGTTGTTATTTGGTTATTTATAAAGTTTTTTTTGATTTTATTTTATTCTAATTTTTCAATATCAAATTTTATAAAAGCTTTATTTAAAGAATAATTAAAAAATGGAAAACTTTAAGAATGCAAGAAATATTTAAGTCCGATTTAATCATATTGGCATATTAATTGCAAGTTTAATGTTTAAATGATCTTGCAACAATTTTTTTTTGTTCATTAAAATACGTTGTGAACAACTGTTTATGAAAATTACTAATGCAATAAATATTTTTAAGAAAAGAAAAATGAAATTGATCATGTTGGCAAAATTGAAACATCTGCTAAAGATAGATATTATACAAAGCAATGTTAGAGTATTTAATATTATTGGTTTAATTATATATTTTAACGTTTGTTTTTTAGATACATTTAGCTGAAACTAAAATTGCAAAAAACTATTAAAATAAGTTTCAATATGTATATATATATCTATATATATATCTATATATATATATATATATATATATATATATATATATATATATATATATATATATATATATATATATATATATATATATATATGTATATATACATATATGTATATATATCTATATACATATATATATATATATATATATAAATATATATATATATATACATATATATATATATACATATATATATGTATATATGTATATATATATATATATATTTATATATTTATATATATATATACATATATATATATATGTATATATGTGTATATATATATATATATACATATATATATGTATATATGTATATATGTATATATATATATATATATATTTATATATATTCTTATATATATATGTATATATATATACATATATGTATATATATATATATATGTATATATGTATATATATATATATATATATGTATGTATATGTTATATATATATACGTATATATATATATATATATATATATATATATATATATATATATATATATATATATATATATATATACATATATATATATATATATATTTATATATATAATTATGTATGTATGATTATATAAAATAATGAATCAGTATATTATAAATATATATATTTGTTCTTTAATTTTTGCGGCGACTAACTATATCAAAAACTACTATCAAATTTAGAGTGTATAAATATAAATAAATATATATATATATATATCTATATAAATGCATAACATGGGGCCACTAAAAATTTACACAAAACTTGAACGTTGAAGACTTGGGAACAAGCTAAAATATTTCTGCAGTTTAAAGTCAAATATTTTCACTCGAAAATCTCAATTCATAATCTGATACTGTTTATTTATTTAATTTGAAATTTGCAATTATATTTAGAAAACAAAACAAAGATGAAATAAAAGCTTTTGATGAGAGTTAAAAGCCGCTCTTAGTTAACGTAGGCAGGGGAGCAGAATTTCAACCTGCTGTGATTTATATAACTGATGAAATTGAATTAGTTATTGATGCCGATGAGATTGAAATGGCAACATCAAATTCAATCAATAAGAAACAGCCTCTCAAAGCGCCGTTGGAACCGGCTGTAATAGAGGCGGACCTGGGAAGACAGGTTGCGAAATTATATCTCGCATCGCTACGTTAAAGCGATTGCAGAAACGCAGCTGATCAGACGGTATGCATACTCAAAACGTCTCAACTTGCTTTGAGAAAACTTGCCTAAGAGCTAAACTTTAATTGTGCGCCAAGCAGGCGTGTGTGGAGAGGATGTGTCTTTCTGGGGAAGGCAGGCATTACAAGCTTGATATTGTTGTAAAGGACAGTGTGGACATGGCAATGATAAGGCATGTCGTACGAGAAATCGGAAAGACAACTAAGTCAATGCGAAGATGCAAAAGTCGCTAAATACGAGCCAGTCTGGTTGGATACGAGTTAAGACTCAAGAACTTGAGGGGATTAACGGTGCTGAGGAGATATCGGTTGTAGGAATTGCAGTAAGGGCGATTGGAACAATTACGCGTTAAACCCAGCGGATACTTAGCAAGTTGAAATTGGCAAAGGTCGGAAAACCGTTACAAATAATTGCATGTAACGTAAGCACCCAAATTATAAGGCGACATCTTTAGGGGATTGAGAAAATTGCGGTGAGTACCCGAAGTAGCTGGGATAATGATGCACAAGTTAGTTGTGCAACTTTCTTTTGCACATATGACTGTTGAGCAAATAGCCCGATAAGTGCATCTCAAGAAGGTCAAGGCAATTATCAGCGAGGATAATGCAAGCTGTCTCTCCAGACGACTTAAAAATGGTGGTGGCGGTGGATAAAACACCTGGTATAATGTGTGAAGGGTTACATCGAGTACAGAGATAGCGAACTAATAGTTGGATCCGACGCCGCTGTTGAGTCTGTTTTTAACCGCTAGTCAACTCTTGTAGGTTATTGTCTTCGGCAGGCCTTGGACTGCTTTATGCCGACCAACAGTCTGTTGTTGTCGACAAACATGACGATTTGCAAAAGAAACTCAGGCTATGCTACTTAGATGAGGATAAAATCACTTTTATATATATATATATATATATATATATATATATATATATATATATATATATATATATATATATATATATATATATCAATCATTATTTTTATAAGTTTTGAACTTGTGATACGCGTATACTATGTGAAAGAGTTATATACAAAATTATATACAAAAATTATATACAAAAACAATACTCAATTTACATAAAATTTACATATATCTCATTAAAAAATAGTTAGATATGTTTTTAAATAATTAACTCATTTATTTTAAGTGGTAGCTAAAATATAGTTTTAAAATATAGTTTTTAGTGGTAGTAAAATATAGACTTAACAGGATAATTCAACCTAAGCCATGAAACTGTAAGTTATCATTTGGTTATTTATAAAGTATTTTTCGAAATTTTTAAAGTGCTTCATTTAAAGAATATAATTGAAAATGGAAAATTTTAAGAATACTAGCAATACTAATGTCCGATTTAATCATATTGACATTTTAATTTCAAGTTTAATGATTGAATGATCATGCAACAATTTCATTTTGGTTTATTTAAATAAGTTGTGAACAACTGTTTATGACAATTACTTAAACAATAAATATTGAAATAAAAGAAAAAGCAACTTGATCATGTTGGCAAAATTTAAACATCTGGTAAACTGGAGATGAACTAACTATATCAAAAACTACTACTAAGTTAAGATAATGTATGTAAATATATATATATAGATATATTAATATTTATATATATTTGAATATATATATATATATATAAATATATCTATATATGAATATATATATGTGCATAACACGGGGTAACAAAAAGTCTGCACAAAATTCGAACGTTTAAAACTCGCAAACAAATTCGAATATTTAGGCAGTTTATAGTGAATCATATTTTCTTGAAAATCTTTTTTTATTATCTGATACTGATTCATTTAAATAATTTGAAATTTGCAAATAAAATTATGTGAAGAAAATGGAAAAAATTAATGAAAACGAAAAACGATAGCTCATTGGATACTTCTGTTTAGGTAACCTAGACTAAGGGAAAACATTTACAGTGCATTTATTTAAGCAAATGACAGTTGCATTTTTAATTTGCACTTTATATTATTAAAAAAGCTGACGATAATATTACCTTAATAAGGAAGTCGCGAAGCGGCAGAAAACCGTTTAAAGTATACATAGAAAATTTTTTTTTACTTTTTATGACAAATTAACCACCTGATAGAAATAGAAACATTTAATTAAGTTACGAGATTTCAGTCTTGATTGCTTTTATAGCTCGCTTGAAAGCTTTTTTGCTCGCTTGAAAGCTTTTTTGCTCGCTTGAAAGCTTTTATGCTCGCTTACGATTAAAATTTGCTATACGCTGTTGATCATGAATCACTTTCAGCTTAAAGATGATCTATTATTGTTATCCTTTTTTATTTCATTAGTTCTGAAACAATAATATAATTTGAATGACAATCAAAAGCAATTCTTTTAAGTGCAAATTTCATAGCCTCGTGTTATATATACTTATAAAAACATTTAAATTTTTATTTTGATTTTATAATACATTCATACAATGTAAATAAGTATCTGTCAAATCTAAATTAAAAATTATTACTTTTGTTATTATAAACTAAAATACAGTTTCATATACCGATAACTTACTACTATATAATATCAAAAAATTGCCTCTTTTTCTGGCTTAATAAATAAACATAGATAATTATTCATAAATGATCATAGATAATTAAGTTAATTGTTTAAAAGTTGCAATTTAACCAACTAATAAGTATTATTTTAACAGGATAGTTTAACTTAAACAAATAAGCTGTAAATTTTTTTTCTGGTTTATATTTTTTAAAGTAAAAACTTTACTTTTTCATATTATGTGATAAAAAAATATAAAATTGGTAATCTAAACAATATCGTTGAGACATCAACGTTTTAATTGTAAGTATTAAGTTTAGAATATATAACAACATTTTTTGTTTGCTTAACTTTGTTGTTGTGAATAATTGTAAATAACAAATACAAAGTTAGTAATTTTTTTGAATAAAAGGAAAAAGGACATTTGTATAGTTGGCAAAACTGAAACACCTGGTGAAGTGGACTTAGGTATTGCACTAAACAATGTTAGAGTTTTTGGTAATATAGGTTAAATGTTTTCGTGTTTTTTACGTATGTATATATTTATATATATTTTAGTTTTACGAAACTTTTAGCCGCAATTAATACTAAATATTACCACTACAGTAAGTGAATGTGTATATATATTATATTACTATAATAATTTAATGTGTGTACGTCTACTACCTCAGTAAGTATGTGTGTATATATGTGTATATATATATATCTATTTAGTGTATATATATGTGTGTATATATATATATATATATATATATATGCGTGTATATATATGTATACGTGTAAATATATATACGTGTATATATATATGCATATTTATATATATATACATATATATATGTATATATATATATATATATATATATATATGTGTGTATATATATATATATATATTAGTGTATATATATATATAAATATATATATCTATTTATGTGTATATATAAATATTTATATATATATATCTATTTAGTATACATATGTATGCAAATATATACATATATATATAAATGTAAATAATTACAAATATATATATAAATGTTTTAAATTGCATATATCTAAATATATCTGCATTTACATATTTATTTAAGTAAGTCAAATTATGATTTTATGATAAGTGTATTTAATATAAAATAGTTTCTTTTAAATTTAAATTTGTAACTATTATTGCTATTCCCTATTTACAAAAATATAAGTTCATACACATAATACATACATAATATATACATAACTAATACATACATAATACATATTTATAAATCTAATTATACTTTAAGTGCCTAATCTTTTGAAAACCTGAATAATCTAAGACTATCGTCTTTTATTTAAAAGTTATATACTAAATTAGTAAGAATTGTCTTAAGGGATATTTTATCTTAAACAATCAAACTTCGTGTTCTTTATTTGGTTAGATTAATTAAACTTTTTTATCTATTTTGTTTTTAAAAGAATATATTTTAAAATTAACTAATTTATAAAATTATTAACTTCAAAATCTCTTTGAGACATGATAAATATAAAATTACTGGCATTATGTTTGCTCGGTTCGTATATGATGACATTCTAGATTAAAGTATAACATTTTAATCGCGCAATATTAGAATTAGCTATAATTAGGGTTTAGACAACTTATATCATAGCCACTAATATAATAGCAACTTAATCAATGCATGTCTACAAATTAGGATTTGCTAGTGTTTATAATAAAAATTAATCGGGTTTGACTTTAAAAATTAAATATAAGTATAGATATAAATATTTTCTAAAGACAAATATGTTTAGTTTATATATATATATATATATATATATATATATATATATATATATATATATATATATATATATATATATATATATATAAATATATATATATATATATATATATATATATATAAATATATATATATATATATAATATATATATATAAATTAAACATATTTGTCTTTATAAAATATTTATATCTATACTTATATATATATATATATATATATATATATATATATATATATATATATATATATTTATATATATATATATATATTTACATAAATATATATATACACATATATATATATATAAACATATATATATATATATATATATATATATATATATATATATATATATATATATATATATATATATATATATATATTATATATATATATATATATATATATATATATATATATATATATATATATATTTACATACATATGTATGTATATATATGTATATATATAGATATATACATATATGTATATATATTTTTATATTTACACATGTATATACAAATATATTTATATAAATATGTGTATGTATATATATATATATATATATATATATATATATATATATACATATATATATATGTGTATATATATATATAAATATATATATATATATATATGTATATATATATATATATATATATATATATATATATATATATATATATACATATAAATATATGGTTTAACCACTAGGCGAACTAGAAAATATATATATATATATATATATCCGGTTTAACCACTAGGCAAACTAGGCGGCCGCCATCGGCGGCACTAAAACTAGCTACATAAAAAATATGTATATTAAAAACATTGCTAAAATCTTCTTCAAATCTCCTTGAATTAAATATAGGAGATTTGATAAAGTACCCTTTTAAATCGCGTCAAATAAAACAAAAGAATTAATTTTGATACTTTTGTTTCATTTGACGCGATTTCCTTTTTCTTTTTATACTTTTTATGCGGATCGAAAGTAGCAATTAATACAATGCAAAGTTTTCATTATTCATTTATAGAAAATTTTAGCACGTTTAACTTTATTGAGAAAATTGTTTTTGCTGGCGTGTTTATTTAGAAATAGTAAGAAACTAATTTTAATTAAATATTCTATGATACCAATTACGAAGTACTATAGTAATAAATTAACTTATTTATATTGTGTTTTTATACTAATAAAGTGTTATTATTTATATTTATGGAGCTTTAAAAGTTTTAAAATGTATCTTTGAAACTTTTATAAAGAAGTTAAAATAATGTTTTAGTTTAAAGATATTAAAAATGCATGAGGTGATCATTTTTATTATTTTAAGCAGTTTCCTTTGTTATTTAAATCCACGATGGCAAAAAAAAAAATTGTCTAGTGCGCAATATCGTAACTCCGGGCTGCAAATGAAGGGTCTATAACAAAACAGGCTGGTTCTTTGATAAAGTATCTAAGTTCACCGCAGAAAAACGAAAATAGCAAAGATGAGTTAAAAAATCAAGTTGAAGCAGAGACGGAAGCCGATGAGATAACAGTATCAGAAGAGTTTAAAGTACATAATGCAATGCACGTAGCAAACAAAGAAACCGAAGTGCATAAAATTGATAAATTCTCTGGTCTATATGCTAACTATAGCGATCCGGCTACTTAGGTCGTATGTGATGATGAAATGCGAAAACTTTAGATAGAAAATGAAGCAAAACAAGTCCATCAGTTTGATTTCCCTAAGGACAATATGGAAAAAATTTTTTTGAAAAACCATTACAACAGCCAACTTGTCAATAGAGATAAAGCAATGAACGAAATTTTTAAATCAAGTGATATGAACATGTTTCCTTAATTCGAAAACCTTCATAATTCGATTAAATGCAAAGTCATTGTAAAATGCGTTTAAGAAAAATAAACTTTCTATAATTCAAAAATCTCTCAAATTCGAACTTTTATTTTTCCCGATAAAATTCGAATTAGAGAGATTCTACTGTATTATTCTGCTTAGTTTTTTCTTGTTTTAAGTAATGTTTTCGTACCAGTAATTAAAGATAGGTGTTTAACATAAGTTTTTTTTTTAATTTTATAGATGAAATTCCCCGTTTACGTGACGCTGTTCACGAAAACAATAAAATCCAAAGTTTGCAACGAGAAGATGAATTTTCTGTACATGAAATAGTCAATCGAATAAATTTCTTGACCATTTCATCGTATTATGAAAGTGACATTTGTTTCTTTATAATGTGTTGTCTTCTTTTATGATGTGTTGTCTTCTTTAAACCAAGTATTAACACGATTTAATTATTTTTTTATAGGTGGCATTGCCTTCCAACATGATAATTTTAAAGAAAACGATTATATTCTTTTAAGATTTATTTTTTGTCTTTGTTGTTATTTTTTTTTATCTTGCTAGGATACAGTAAACTCTAAATACACATACGATAAACGATAAATTACTTTTTATGAATTTATTTTTTGTATTTGGAAATTAATACTTTATAATATTTTTATCGAAGTAATAGCATAATTAAACATAATTGATATAATCAGGGCCGGCGCCAGAGTATTTGGCACCCTAGGCGAATCTGACACACTGCGCCCCTCCCCTCCCCAAATTACTTTCACAAAGGAATGCTTAAGTTATGTTATTACATTTTGTATATACATTCGGAAGAATACATACATCCATAATCATAAAGAAGCGTATATTCATGTAACTTTATAATATATTAATAAATAATTTTGAAACTTCACTTTTTCGCGTTTTTGTTTTTGCAAATGTCAGATACGACTTCCGTCAGGTTAATGTTTCTAGCAATATCATGTTCACTTGGCAGATAAGCTAATCCAGTAAATCTTGCTTGCTGCATACACGTGCTCAAAAATATTTTCATCAGTTTGAGTGTTGAGAAGCTTCGCTCACGGCTAGCCACGGACACTGGAAGTGTCAAGAGGATTTTTAAAGCTATAACAGTGTTAGGGACACAATTTGTTAGATTATTTTTTAATATAAAATTAAGTAAATCTAGTGGCAATGTACACCTTGAAAATTGTCTTGAAATTGATTTCAGTTCACTACATAGATCAACTGCATCGATATCTTCAGAGTGTTTATGTTGCAAAGCTTTCTCAAGATTCAAGCAATGTTCCTTAACTTCTTTGCTAGTTACACTCTGTAAACTGTGAACATCATAGAGAAAACCAAACAACGAACGTATTGATTGTATAAGAGTAAATCTTTCTTCAACCGATTGTATTGCTGTGCCAAGAAAAGCAAAGTGAAAGTTTGTATTTTGAATTTTTCTTTTGGATCTTGAGTAGGTTCGTCATCTCCTTCATACGTAAATTGTTTATACTTTTTTCTGATGCGGGTTAATTCGGGTTCAAAAAGTGTAGGTATCTCTAAACTGACTGCAATTTCAACTGTATCTACTAGTATTTTCTTAAACTCCATTTCATTTCTGCGATTTAGAAGAAACTTCTTTATTTTTTTAAGATTAAGTTTATATTGCTTACTTGTCATATTGATCTCAAACAGCTCGTCGTACCACACATCCGAGAAACAACAAACTTAAAACTAGAAATAGCGTTTGCAATAAATCGTGCATCTACCCGTGTTGAATTGCCAGATGCTCCTGTTAAATTTGTGTCGTTCGCAATCTCTGCAGAGCATCGTAGATATCACCAAGTTGATAACGGAGAGGTTTTAAAGCATCAATTCGGCTTTCCCACCTTGTTTCACTCAGTGGTTTAACAGTGAGACTAGAACATGTCGCGTTAAAACTTCCAGGCGACGAGTTGATGCAGAAAAGAATACACGTTGCACCAGATCAAAGAAGGCTGTTGCTTTTAAGCAACATTTAACAGCATCATTAACAGCCAAATTCAATGTATTTGCACAGCAAGGAATAAACAATGCTCGGGGATTGACATCTAAAGTTCTTCATTTGACACCCTTATTTTTCCCCCTTATATTTCTGCCATTGTCATATCTTTGACTGTGTAAGTTTTCAGTAGATAAAGACATCTTGCCTAACTGCTTAATGATAGTTTTAACCGTAACAGCACCATTTTTCTCCCTTAGAGGCACAAAATCTAAGAAATGTTCCTTTATAGATGCTGTTGCTGCAATGTCATTTTCTGGATTTGAAATCACAACCAAAAAGCGAATGATCATAGTCATTTGTCCAACATGATCCGCATCAGGTGTGCAATCTATAATTATTGAAAAGTACTTAACATCACGAGCAGATGTTAGGATTTTTTGTTTGATTGCATTGGATAAAAGATGAATCAATTTATTTTGTATGTCTTTGCCTAGGTAACATACATGTGTTTCATTGTCTTTAATCTTTCGAAGATGCTCATCCATAAGTGTGTCAAACAAAGGTAAAATTTCTACAAATTACAGAAAGTTTCCGTTATCAGCAGTGTTCAGTTTCTCATGTGTTCCACGAAAAGCAAGATTTTGCATGCCAAGAACTCTAGCTAAAGCTGACAGCCGTTTCAAGATTTGCTGCCAATACTGTTCTTCTTTTTTAACAAGACGCAAATGTTCGGCATCAATATTTTTATTGTTTCGCAGTCGCAGCTCAAACTCTTTCCATGACTGAAAATTCGCTAGATTTTCACTGCTTTCTCATGCCCTGACAGAATTGCGGACATGTTTTTCCAATAATGTGAACCATTGGAAGAAAGAGATGACGCAGTTGTTGTGCTACTGGTAAACAGTTTTCAGCAGAAGCAATAAACAGGGTCATTACTTACAGAATACTGCAGCTAATGTCTGCGAACTTCATCTCCATTGACAAGCCGGGGGTTGTAATGGTTTTTTGAAAATTTTCTCTTGCATTCTGTGCTTAGGAAAGTCAAACTGATCAACTTGTTTGGTCCATGTTCTATCAAAAGTTGTCGCATTTTATCATCAAATACGACCCAAGTAGCCAGATCGCAAAAGTTAGCATATAGACCAGAGAATTTATCAACTTTATGCACTTCAGATTCTTTGTGTGCAACGTGTAATACATTATGTGATTCAAACTCTTCTGATACTGTCATCTCATCGGCTTCCCTGTCTGCTTCAACTTGATTTTTTAACTCATCTTTGCCATTTTCATTTCTCTGCGGTCAACATAGATACTTTAACAAAAAACCAGCCTGTTTTGTTATAAACCCTTCATTTGCAGCCCAGACGATATTGCACACCAGGCAATTTTTTTCTTTCTGATTGCGAGACGACCGTGTGTCATATCAACAAGTTAGCAAATGTTTTTAGAGCCCTTTATAACTCGAAACTATTCCCAGGATCATAGAGAACTATCTGGTAAGGTTAAGGCATTAAAACGCTCAATGTTTTCTTCGTTTTTTTAGTTTCATGCACTGTTTTATCACTCGCTTCTGCTAAAGGGTCTAATATGGGTCCAGAGTTGTTAACAAGGCCAAAAATAGCAAGGTCAAGGCCGCACGTTACAAAGCCGAGACCAAGGCTAAAAGTTACAAGGAGAAAGCCAAGACCAAGAGTTATAAGGTCAAGGCCAAGATTAAAGGTTTCAAGGCCAAGGCCAACGCAAACATTTTCAAGACCAAAGACTTTAATTTTTGCCTTATGTTAAGGCCAATTATTAACAAAACTGTAAGTAGCAAGTGCAGTGACAATAAACCCATATTTTGTAAAAATAGACTAAGGTTATGCGCAGAATTCAACATAATCTCTAAGAAAATATGTTTTTTTTTACAGCCAAGGCCAAAAAAATCATGGCAAAGGCCAAAATTTTCAAGGCTCACTTTGGGCCTTAAGGCAAGACCAAGGACAACTCTGTCGGGGTCATATCCTGAAAAAAATATTTTGGACAGGTCTACGTCGAATAAAATTGTCAGGCAATCATCAGACTCAAATAAATAACAAAAAAAAAATTTTTTTTGACCTTTTTTTTAACTTTGGACATAATAACTTTTCGAATCGCGTGGCCTTGCGCCGGTGATGTTGTATTCAAATTTCTGCTCTATCAATTGTCGATCGTGAGGTAGTGATTTACGATGGTTACAAAAGGTGACGAAGAATTAGGGTTGAATTCCGGAGAGGGAGCTTGACAAACGGCTACCACATCTAAGTAAAGCAGTAGGCACGAAAAACTACCCAATCCCAATTCGGAGAGGTTGCAACAAGAAATAACGGTACGGGGCCTTTATAGTCTCGCAATCGAAATGAGAACAGTTTAAATCCTTTAACGAGGATCAATTGAAGGACAAGTCTGGTGCCAACAGCTGCGGTGAATCCAGCTCCAATAGCATATACTAAAGTTGTTGCAATAAAAAAGCTTGTAGATTGAATTCAGAGGTGAGCTCACCGCAAGGCGAGCTACATGCGGTTCTGTTCTTTTTCACAAAGACTGCAGGTGCACTTTGCTGTGTGCTTGTTGGATTTGTGAGGTTTGCTTTGAAAAAATTGAATAAATTGTTCAAACTAGGCTTTTGCTAGAATACATGAGCATGGAATAATGGAATAGGACTTTGGTTCTATTTTGTTGGTTTCTAGGACCAAAGGAATGATTAAGAGGGAAAAATGGGAGAGAGCGAAACTCTTGGATTTGTGAAAGGCAAAGTTAAAGTACTTTTGTAGATTACTAAAGTTATTAAAAGGTTTAATGTCAACAAATATGTGTTTAATGTCAACAAATAATGTAACAGTCAACAAATTTGACAATGCTTTGCATGCTGTGACACGACCAAATCATAAATGAAACAAAAACGCTCACACTGTAGTTGACAGATGCAATTCAAGAAAGCAGGTCGGAATCCTTAAAATAATTAAACGCCTTGCTGAGTATTCGGTATTCGGCAAAAACTACATCTCTAGGTTTATTATTTTTATTTTATACCTTTTTAAATATGTTATTCGTCACTGCATAAAAATTTTTTTTATCTTTTTTGATGATGTTGTATCGTTTCTTGGGTATAAAAATTGTTGGACAAGCCGGAAAGCTTAACTTTGAACTTCAGTTTAAAGTTACGCTCCAGACTTAAGTAAACCTCAATGTTAGACCTCAATTCAAAGATTTTAAGATATGAAATTTTTAAATCATTATTTCGTTAGATCTTCTTGCTCAAAATATTCCAATTGTTAGAGTTTTTTATGCTTTCAAATTTACCTATTAGGTTTTTCATAAAGGTTTGCAAATAAAAGTTTGTTTTATATTTGTTGGTCATTACATTTCTTTAACAATATCTTTCTTTAGTTGTTTTTATTTGTTGTTTTTATCGTGATATCTAACTATAGTTGCTTTGTTAAAAATGAATTTGTTTACGAAAAAAACAGCAGCAAATAAAATGATATTAATATCATCGGCTCGGCAACATTAAGCAATAATTAAAAACATCGGGTGATTGGTACATGATTATCTGACAGCCAGCTTGAGATAAGTGACCACAAAAATAGTTGTTGATTTTTTTTCTAAAGTCGTAAATTTCAGTCAAAACTTGGAAGTATGCCTTGGATAACCATTATGTTTTCATTAAAAATGATGGATAATGATGACGAAAAAAATACTGATAGCGAGGATGACAATGCTGTAGAAAAGTTGAAGATTAATCTGAATTAACTTCGCGAAACGTAATTAGATTTAACTTTAATTTAAAAAAATAAATCAAAATTAACATAAATTTAGAAGCAAGTTTGCTCACAAATTTTTATTTGCTTACGATTTGACGATATTATTTATTATTTGTTACTTTTTAAAATTATTTTTCTGAGTAACGCTCAAATTATAGAGTGCGATTCCTCAATAGTCTTATTTCATCGCGAAGGTGAATTTCACAAAAAATGAATAATCCCACTCTGGCATAGTTATAGATTTATATTATTTCATTATATTTTTTGAAGTCTACTTTGCTTTTTTTTTACATACATACATACATACATACATTTTGTATATATAAATTTTCTTACATTTATATCTGATGGTTAAAAGCTTAGCAACTTGACCAACTAGCTGATACTAGTTGACTAATAAAGTTGCTGGCTTCTAGCTGCGCAAATTGCTCTGAAATATAATTAGTATTGTTTTCGACAAAAAGGAAATAAATTTAAGTTTAAATTTATTTCCTTCCTCCAAAAAGACAACTTTTATTTTTTAATTAAAATTAAATATCAAATTAGACTGATATTTTCATCAATAAAGAGAGTCATATTCATGTTGGACGAATTTAAATTGGTTCCTTTTGAGTTCAAAATCGATCCATTTGAAAACATGGACTAATATCCATATAACTATGAGATATTATATTATTGTTAGCTAATAGAAACCATCCCACCGACCACGTGGGATCCCACGTGGTCGGTGGGATGGTTTCTATTAGCTAACAATAATATAATATCTCATAGTTATATGGATAGTGGACGGATGGTTGGTTAGTAAGGAATTTATAAATGTTTCGTACTATTTATGGTTTGCAATAACGGCCTTATTACTATAAATACAGTTGGTTTGTTTAATATTTAATCATTATGTTTTTAATGTTGCTGGCGTTAGCTTCTGTTACCCATTGCGATTGGTGTGGCAGAACTGCTTGTTCTAGTTTGTATAATGAATGTATTGATCACAATCTTTTTGCTTGCGACATTTGGAATATTTGTGGGTCAAGAATACAATTCAGTTTTCAAATGGGGAAGCATCTTTTATTTTCCAATTCCACCAAATTTCAATGCGAACGGACCTCAGTTTAAGCAAAACAAAGTTAACCCTAAGCAATCATTGCAGGTAGCTCCTGGGTGGAATAATCAAATATTTGGTGTTAACGAGAAAAACTTTAAGGATCAAAACAGTGCTCGCATTGCCGAATCTGTTGTTACTGGTTTAACCGGTGCTTTAAATCCTAAAACAGTTGTAAATCTTGCTAAAAATGTTAAGGCTGTTGCTGGTATTGCTAAGGAAACTGTTCCTTATATTAAGATGCCCAATGTTAGGAAAATATTGAAAAATGCTATATTGCCCAAAAATAATATTAGTTCGACAGAGTATATTGCTTTAAAGGAAATGGGTAAAACCCGCCCTACAAATATATTGGAAAACATGTTATATTCTGATTCTGATTCGTCCCGAAGTACTTCTCTTAATACTAGTAGTGTGTATTCTAATTCTACTAAGTCACTTAATCTTAGTGATATTAGTACAGCATCGGAAAGTGTCGAGGGTTGGAATTACGATCCCGATTATCAACCTGTTCCTACTGATGATTTGCCTGATTATATGCGTCTTAAACCAGGTGTTCCTGATATTTATGACCCTAAGGAGATTCCGTATATTAAGGAGGCTAAACTTGCCAAACAACTGTTTAAACATAATTTTGAACCGTATCAATTTCCTAAGTTTTTTGATGAAATGCCTAAAATGGCCTCTCCTTGGAGCGTTGTGAAGGAGAGCTCTGCTATATTAGATAAGGTTTGGGGAAATTATTCATTTGATATTGCTGCTGCCTATGGTGCGGACAAGCCGAAGAGTATTCATTCATCCAAGAGGAAGAAAAGGTTGGTCTCAACGCGGAACTCACGCAAGTAATGGCCGAACAACCCCCGAATCACGAAGTGGGCGCGTCGCCAGATTTCGTTATCGAAAGAGGATTTGATTGTAGCAAAGGTTTTTATGACGAGTTCTGTGTCGAGCAAAATATTTACTGGTATTGTGATTGTACTAACGATACTGTTCAGAATGTTTATTATTTTCCAGTTGATTATCCTAACCTTTGGACTAATATAGATCAATACTGGATGACCTCTGGTGGTATATTTTATGTCGATAAATCAGTTGAATGTGAAGTTATGGATGTTCGCGTTGAAAACCAACTAAAGACCACTCAAAATTCATCTGTGCCGTTGGAAATGTCTAATATTGGACTGGATTCTTTGATATCGAAGGTGATCAAATGATATCTGATGTAATTTATCCTCTTGCCGATTCTGATGATATTATTAAAATATTTAATTTAAAATTGTCGTCTGCCGATAAAAAACCTTCTCCCTTACCTACGATTAAATTGTTGGAGAATTCTTTGTTTTTTGATAGTGTTGATGGTAAACCTGTTCAAACTAGATTTGGCAATGTTATTAGTACTAAAGATCCTCGTTTTATTGAGCGTAACAATGTCGCCGAAAAGGTTATTTATAAAGTTGTTTGGAACAATGATATTGGTTTGCGCAAACCTATGAAGCTATTGCTTAACGATCCTTATTCTGCTGTTAAATTTAAGTTTACTGATACTTCGCTAGATAGAGGTGGTCAATATATTGATACTAATTCTAGTATTGAACGTCAGAAAGCTAATGGGTTTTTTGATGAAAAGTGGACTGTTGTTAATACTTATCCCTGTGATTATCGTATGGGCCATGTTCACATGCCTAATTTTGGAATAAAAAATCTTATTGGCCGTGCTATTACCTCTGAGGATGATTTGACTCGTAAAAATATTCGTTATCCTGTTCAAATTAATCGTTTGTATACCCAACGTGAGGGTATTGGTGATGCTTATCATACTGGTAACGTGGATTCTATTTATACTCCTATTACCCCTTATTGCGGTGATTCTAAGGAACCTTATAATATTGAACAATGTTTTGACGTTTTTCTGCAACCTTATGGGGAATTTGATCATTCGTCTGTTTTATTTAAGAATCGGGAGAATTACGATATCGCTGCCGGTGATAAGATGGTAGAAACTACCTATAATACGTATTGGAATAACTTGCCTACCGTTATGCCTTTTAGTGCTAATAAATGTTGTAAACGGCTTTATTTTTGTATTGATCCTGCCTATATCGGTAAAGATGTTATGCCTACTACTGTTCGCGGACGTTTAAGATTGAAACATCCTATTCAAATATTTGATAAAGATTGGACCTATGATCAAACTCGCGTTTATCCTGTTAATCCTTTATATAAACGTCCTAAGATTAAACAGTCGCGCTTTGGTAAAGATGCTATGTATTCCACTGTTACAATGGCTAATCCGTTTGTTAAAGGAAATCCTAAAATATCATTCCTAAACAGTTATCAAAAAATATTTTATCCTTCTTTTACTACTATGTTTGTTGGTTTGGCGCCTTTGTTGGACGAAGAGGAACCCGCAGAAAAAAAAATTAAGTTGTAAATTTTATAAAATATATTCTTTAAATTTATAAAACATTATTTCTTCTATAAGTTTATTAGTTTTAGATAAATGTAGTAGATACAATAGTTCATCCCCGCAACTGCTTATAGCTATTAGCTCTTCAGGTGTTAAGATATTTGTTAAAGGGCACCCGAACCACAATATAGTACATCGGTTTTCGAATGCTTGAAATTCACTGGGATGCCACTTCAATATGTCATACTTTGAACTGCTGTTCATTGTAATCAATGTTGGATGTGGGTCTATCGCCAGTGAATCTTTGTATTTTACGTCAGTCGTTAACGTCTTGCTCCCCTCTAACAATTGCTTCATTTGCTGTATTACGCCTAAGTGTTCAAACACCATTTCGTCACAACGGTATACTAATGCGTTAGATAGGGATTGCAGCATGAACGCTGAAGGCGAGGGACCCGTCGGACAGTTGAAATATCCTATTTCGTGTGGTTGAAATTTACTGTATAACAAATTAGCAAAAAATGTTTTTCCCGAATCCGAAGGCCCGCATAATATTAATCCTCTCTTTTTATAGTTTAGATTGAAAATAAATGAGGCTAAGAGGTGACGTAACCGTTGTACAGACATGGCGTTTTGCGTGGCTATGTGACTCAATAGGAACATAATTGCACCTAGTCTAGCATCATTGTCACATATCACTATCCTAGGCGTTAACAAGTCATTGTTACGAATTTTTAAATAGTTTTGTCGGAATATCGTTTTCTTTGTACTTTCTAATACTCGTACATCGATTTGATATTCCAACTCTCGTAACTCGTTGTCCGTTTCTAGGAGGTTATCGTAATGTCTAGCATTAATAACGCAATTATTAATAAGGTATGAGCAAAATGTATTCTTACGTATTTGTGTTACGTTTCTTGTTGATGTAGATGGTCGCGATGTTACTATATCGTCGTCGGGTACCCAGTCCAAATTGAAATAAAGATGTGCGTGTAGATATTTAAACAATGTCTGTAACGTACTTAATGGCGTTTTTAAAATATTTCCCTGTAGTAATGTGTTTAATCTTAACTCGATATTTACATTTCCCGCATTGCACTCCGAATCTTTCTGCGTGTCTTCGTTGACATCCTGTGCATTTGAATCGTCTTGTACTAAAGTATCTTCTGCGTAATGCGAGCAACTCGGTATCAGGTTTGCACCTTCCGTATTTGTGCAGTGCATAGATTTCGTGCGTGTGGTATTCACCGTTGAACTCCGAGGCATTTCCATCGAAGTATTTGCATACTGTGTGGGATCGCGTTTGTACGGGAATATATTGCATCTTTTGTTCTTTTTCCGAAAACCACATATACGGGTTTGGTTTCCCTGTATATATTACATGAAACAATTCAAAGCCATGCGTTAAATCTTTGTTATATACAAATAATTCCTAAATATTGTTAATATTTATTTAAATAAAAACAGTTACAAAATTCGTTAACACATACATTACAACAGTAACATTTACCACATTTGCAGTTACTTACAGAATTGTATAGTGTTATTATTGGGCACGTTGCTCCTCGCACTGGGCCATTGTCGCAACAAGGCTCTTCCTTAATTTCGCCAGGGCTTTCTGGTGGTCCTGGCACTTCACCAATGTCGTCATCCGACTCGATTTCGATAATATTGACTGTACTAGGCGACTCTCTTGGTCTTTTCTTTTCGCTAACGATTTCAGTGTCCTCCTCGTTGCTGATTTCATTGTTCGTAGCTGTTTCTGCATCGTTTCCACTCCGTCCTCCATATCCGGAATGAGGTACTTGTTCTTTAGGTCTATCTTTATGCCTATCATCATTTCTATTTGCATTTCCCATTTCGCTGCATAGTTCTGCCATTGGGTGAATTGTGACATCAGTTTCATTTTTTTCATCCGTGTACGGTCTGTATTGTGATTCTCCTGTTTTGAAATATAGTATCGCTCGTGTATCCTCGACGTCGTTGGCGTTGCATCCATGTAGCATGGCGTCTTCGTATTGTTTTCTGAGTGATTTAATATATTCGATTTCTTGTAGCTCAGACTGTTTTCGTTTTTCTTCCTTGGTGAGCTTTCGTTTAGCAGATCTTGGTTTGACATTTCTTTCTTTAAACTCAGACATTTATCACAGTTGTTGTCAAAGCACTCGCAAAATAATGCACAGTAGTCGTTATCGTTTTAAAAACTCATTATAAATGGCATGTTATATGTTACTCCTTATATATATGGTGACGCTAATCCCATAATTGAGAAAAAAACAAAAAGATTATCTCTTACCATAAATAACTAATCCTATTGTTTCTAGAACCATGACTAATACGAAACATTTATAAATTCCTCTCAGACCGACCGACACTGACCAACCAACCCTTGACACACCCCCTCCCCGCCCACTATGAGATCTCATGGTAATATTGACTGTACTAGGCGACTCTCTTGGTCTTTTCTTTTCGCTAACGATTTCAGTGTCCTCCTCGTTGCTGATTTCATTGTTCGTAGCTGTTTCTGCATCGTTTCCACTCCGTCCTCCATATCCGGAATGAGGTACTTGTTCTTTAGGTCTATCTTTATGCCTATCATCATTTCTATTTGCATTTCCCATTTCGCTGCATAGTTCTGCCATTGGGTGAATTGTGACATCAGTTTCATTTTTTTCATCCGTGTACGGTCTGTGCTTGTGATTCTCCTGTTTTGAAATATAGTATCGCTCGTGTATCCTCGACGTCGTTGGCGTTGCATCCATGTAGCATGGCGTCTTCGTATTGTTTTCTGAGTGATTTAATATATTCGATTTCTTGTAGCTCAGACTGTTTTCGTTTTTCTTCCTTGGTGAGCTTTCGTTTAGCAGATCTTGGTTTGACATTTCTTTCTTTAAACTCAGACATTTATCACAGTTGTTGTCAAAGCACTCGCAAAATAATGCACAGTAGTCGTTATCGTTTTAAAAACTCATTATAAATGGCATGTTATATGTTACTCCTTATATATATGGTGACGCTAATCCCATAATTGAGAAAAAAACAAAAAGATTATCTCTTACCATAAATAACTAATCCTATTGTTTCTAGAACCATGACTAATACGAAACATTTATAAATTCCTCTCAGACCGACCGACACTGACCAACCAACCCTTGACACACCCCTCCCCGCCCACTATGAGATCTCATGGTAATATTGACTGTACTAGGCGACTCTCTTGGTCTTTTCTTTTCGCTAACGATTTCAGTGTCCTCCTCGTTGCTGATTTCATTGTTCGTAGCTGTTTCTGCATCGTTTCCACTCCGTCCTCCATATCCGGAATGAGGTACTTGTTCTTTAGGTCTATCTTTATGCCTATCATCATTTCTATTTGCATTTCCCATTTCGCTGCATAGTTCTGCCATTGGGTGAATTGTGACATCAGTTTCATTTTTTTCATCCGTGTACGGTCTGTATTGTGATTCTCCTGTTTTGAAATATAGTATCGCTCGTGTATCCTGAGCGTCGTTGGCGTTGCATCCATGTAGCATGGCGTCTTCGTATTGTTTTCTGAGTGATTTAATATATTCGATTTCTTGTAGCTCAGACTGTTTTCCGTTTTTCTTCCTTGGTGAGCTTTCGTTTAGCAGATCTTGGTTTGACATTTCTTTCTTTAAACTCAGACATTTATCACAGTTGTTGTCAAAGCACTCGCAAAATAATGCACAGTAGTCGTTATCGTTTTAAAAACTCATTATAAATGGCATGTTATATGTTACTCCTTATATATATGGTGACGCTAATCCCATAATTGAGAAAAAAACAAAAAGATTATCTCTTACCATAAATAACTAATCCTATTGTTTCTAGAACCATGACTAATACGAAACATTTATAAATTCCTCTCAGACCGACCGACACTGACCAACCAACCCTTGACACACACCCTCCCCGCCCACTATGAGATCTCATGGTAATATTGACTGTACTAGGCGACTCTCTTGGTCTTTTCTTTCGCTAACGATTTCAGTGTCCTCCTCGTTGCTGATTTCATTGTTCGTAGCTGTTTCTGCATCGTTTCCACTCCGTCCTCCATATCCGGAATGAGGTACTTGTTCTTTAGGTCTATCTTTATGCCTATCATCATTTCTATTTGCATTTCCCATTTCGCTGCATAGTTCTGCCATTGGGTGAATTGTGACATCAGTTTCATTTTTTTCATCCGTGTACGGTCTGTATTGTGATTCTCCTGTTTTGAAATATAGTATCGCTCGTGTATCCTCGACGTCGTTGGCGTTGCATCCATGTAGCATGGCGTCTTCGTATTGTTTTCTGAGTGATTTAATATATTCGATTTCTTGTAGCTCAGACTGTTTTCGTTTTTCTTCCTTGGTGAGCTTTCGTTTAGCAGATCTTGGTTTGACATTTCTTTCTTTAAACTCAGACATTTATCACAGTTGTTGTCAAAGCACTCGCAAAATAATGCACAGTAGTCGTTATCGTTTTAAAAACTCATTATAAATGGCATGTTATATGTTACTCCTTATATATATGGTGACGCTAATCCCATAATTGAGAAAAAAACAAAAAGATTATCTCTTACCATAAATAACTAATCCTATTGTTTCTAGAACCATGACTAATACGAAACATTTATAAATTCCTCTCAGACCGACCGACACTGACCAACCAACCCTTGACACACCCCCTCCCCGCCCACTATGAGATCTCATGGTAATATTGACTGTACTAGGCGACTCTCTTGGTCTTTTCTTTTCGCTAACGATTTCAGTGTCCTCCTCGTTGCTGATTTCATTGTTCGTAGCTGTTTCTGCATCGTTTCCACTCGTCCTCCATATCCGGAATGAGGTACTTGTTCTTTACGGTCTATCTTTATGCCTATCATCATTTCTATTTGCATTTCCCATTTCGCTGCATAGTTCTGCCATTGGGTGAATTGTGACATCAGTTTCATTTTTTTCATCCGTGTACGGTCTGTATTGTGATTCTCCTGTTTTGAAATATAGTATCGCTCGTGTATCCTCGACGTCGTTGGCGTTGCATCCATGTAGCATGGCGTCTTCGTATTGTTTTCAGAGTGATTTAATATATTCGATTTCTTGTAGCTCAGACTGTTTTCGTTTTTCGTCCTTGGTGAGCTTTCGTTTAGCAGATCTTGGTTTGACATTTCTTGCTTTAACCGCAGACATTTATCACACTTGTTGTCAAAGCACTCGCAAAATAATGCACAGTAGTCGTTATGACTTTAAAAACTCATATAAAATGGCATGTTATATGTTACTCCTTATATATATGGTGACGCTAATCCCATAATTGAGAAAAAAACAAAAAGATTATCTCTTACCATAAATAACTAATCCTATTGTTTCTACAAAACCATGACTAATACGAAACATTTATAAATTCCTCTCAGACCGACCGACACTGACCAACCAACCCTTGACACACCCCTCCCCGCCCACTATGAGATCTCATGGTAATATTGACTGTACTAGGCGACTCTCTTGGTCTTTTCTTTTCGCTAACGATTTCAGTGTCCTCCTCGTTGCTGATTTCATTGTTCGTAGCTGTTTCTGCATCGTTTCCACTCCGTCCTCCATATCCGGAATGAGGTACTTGTTCTTTAGGTCTATCTTTATGCCTATCATCATTTCTATTTGCATTTCCCATTTCGCTGCATAGTTCTGCCATTGGGTGAATTGTGACATCAGTTTCATTTTTTTCATCCGTGTACGGTCTGTATTGTGATTCTCCTGTTTTGAAATATAGTATCGCTCGTGTATCCTCGACGTCGTTGGCGTTGCATCCATGTAGCATGGCGTCTTCGTATTGTTTTCTGAGTGATTTAATATATTCGATTTCTTGTAGCTCAGACTGTTTTCGTTTTTCTTCCTTGGTGAGCTTTCGTTTAGCAGATCTTGGTTTGACATTTCTTTCTTTAAACTCAGACATTTATCACAGTTGTTGTCAAAGCACTCGCAAAATAATGCACAGTAGTCGTTATCGTTTTAAAAACTCATTATAAATGGCATGTTATATGTTACTCCTTATATATATGGTGACGCTAATCCCATAATTGAGAAAAAAACAAAAAGATTATCTCTTACCATAAATAACTAATCCTATTGTTTCTAGAACCATGACTAATACGAAACATTTATAAATTCTTCTCAGACCGACCGACACTGACCAACCAACCCTTGACACACCCCCACTCCGCCCTCTATGAGATCTCATAGTGGGCGGGGAGGTGTGTAGAGGGTTGGTTGGTGGAATATTAAATGCAAGATATGAGCCATACAATGTTGTGAATCCTTTGAGCCTAAAAGTCTTAAGGTTTTCATCATATTTGCTGCACCATCGTGCACAGTATGTAGCCTCATATCTCTACAATGCCTCTGAAAAAATTCTTGATCAATTTCTTTGATAAAATTATGACAACTTTCACCTGTATGTTTTTCTAAAGGCAAACAAGGCAGAGTAAAAAATTTTTTATGCCAGTTTTCATTAATAATGGAAAACTTCAGACCTATATAATTGACTTTTTTGTACTTGTCAGTCCAACCATCAAGTAAAATTGTTGCTGCATCAATATCTTTTAAACTTTCCAATACAGATCGCCTTAAAGATTTATACATATCAAGTAATGCAACTTGTCTCACAGCAGAACCTGTGGGAAGTTTTAACCCACAATTTTTTTTTCAAAATCTTTAATTTTCAACATGAGAAAATGGTAGTAGATCTGTAAAAAATCAAAGGACAAGATCACGACTTAAATCATATTTTGATGAACAAGCAGAGAGCTACTGCACCATCTACGTAAAAGTTGATCATTTTTCATTTCAACGGCCGGTTTGTCTGTTGATATTTTGTGAACAAGAAATGGATGACTTTTTAAATTACTGCTTGATGTAGAAATTCTAACCTTGTGAATTTTTGATAAATGTCCTGCACCTGAAGACTCAACTTTTTGTTTTTCCGTCAAAAAACATTGGCTACAGTAATAATGTTCATCGTCGATAACTTGTCAATAACTGTCTTAACTTGTCGATAACTCGTCGATAACTGCTTCAATATTTGACCATAGTCTTTCCATACTAATTATGAATCTGTGGTTGTTTTTTTAAATGAGGTACACAGCTTAATATTCAAGTATTTTAAAGAACTGTTATGTGAAATACGAGATTCTTCTCGATCCATTACTAAGTAACAAACACTGTTTGTGTTTTAGCTAATTTAAGTTGAAAAATGTTAGAGCGATAAAAAAAATTTATAAGCCAAGATTTAAAAACGCAGTATTTAAAATATGAAAGAAGTGGCGGACGTTGATGTAATCATATAAAGGAGGGGATGCTTTGTTATTATTTCATCTCAGAAAGAATTTACATAGCAAATCGAAAAGCTTCTCACATATAAAAAATGAGCTCCATAGAACTTGTTGTTTTTAAGTTATACAAGAGGACTTTAGGTTATTAAACTCTTCTCTTTTTTCCCCGCCAACAATAGTGACTTTGAAATCGGCTGTAGCTGAAAATATTGTTCGATTGGCGGCTTAGTAGTTACTAATAGCGCAAAGTGGCGGCTGTAAAAAGTAGGTGCAAGTAGCGGCGGCTTCCCGCTAATGACGACGGCTTTGATCTCTACTTTAAACTATTCATTTATTGTTTCAAAATATGTCAGTAATTATGACTATTGTTCGCGACGTTAAAATTATTTTGTTTTAAGTCCACGATTAAGCAAATTGAGAAAACCGATGTTAAAGTTTGAGTTGGTTTGCTGCTAAATTAAAAAAACTATTTAGGAATTAAAGTTTTTCCTCAGATTTAATATTGTTCCGTTGCTTATTTTTAAAAAAACGAAACGCATGAAAACTACGCTTGCGCCCTTATTTTACCACCCTCTAGAGGGTGGTTGAGTCCAAAAAAGGCCTCTTTAGGAGTATAAGTTATACTCCTTAAGAGGCTTCTTTTGGAATCAATCATCCTCTAGAGTCAATCACCCTCTATTTCTTTTATGTATATAACATATAACAAAATAAGATTTTGCATTTTACAAAAGGCCTAAGTCAAACTATAACTTTTTTGTAATACATAAAAGAAACCGACAACCAATGAAATTTTGTTTTAGCTACTCATTATTTTTACGCAATGCTGATGTTAGGCACTCGCACAGCCCTAATTTAGGGGCGAAGGAGTCCAACGAATTTACGGAGACCCTCACGGCGTTAATTTTTGTTTAAAAATCTACTGATTGCCAGTTTGCGCGCGTTTTCACACTTTTAGTCATAGTAAGTGAAAACCATGTAAAAATAACAATAAAAGTTTTATAGACCTATCTATATCAAAGGTTTTTGAGTGGTTTCTATGGGCACAGATATTTTGCGCTAAATTTTTAGTTATAAGAAAACAAAATTTGATTTATAAGGAAACAAAGCGTATGGATCATTGGTCTATGTACCTCATCCTACCATTTTTTAGTTATATCTTGAGATCATACTCTCACATTGATAACATAATATCAAATTGATATTTGCAGAAAAAATAGTAGAAAAATTGGACACTCCGATTATAATTATACTCTTAAATAAAAATTATTCATTAAAAAACTAAAAATCTATACGTAAAATAATTTTTTCAGCCAAAAATTTTGTAAAACGCCAACATTAAACAATCTCCAAAAATAATTTAGAGAAATTATGGAATATAAGTAATCTAATTTCAAAATTAAATAAAAGGAAAATTCTTGTCAGAAAATGCTATTATGAAAATTATTTTAAGTTGGCTTGTAGTTGAAGGTTCTTTTAACTTCGTTGCAGGAAGGTAAAAAAAGGTTGGCCAAGTAAAGCCTGCTAATACCTAATAAACAAAATTAAAAAATTACTACTGTCCTATTAATTTATTATACATGTTCTACTTTCATTCAATTTGTAAATTCTGTTTCATAAATCTACATACACTGTAGTTTGCATAGCTTTTGAACAACCTAGCTTTAGATATGTTGTGGATTAAATAGCTAACCTTAACTTAATCCTAAATCAATAGAATAATTTAATCTTAAACCAATATAATAACTTAACCTTTAACCAAAAGAACTACTATATGCATCTACATCTTAATTAACTCAAAAAAAAAAACCTTAACATTAAGAAGGGTGTCATCTTATTGATATTTTTATAACAGGTAATGTTTATCAAAACTAATAGAAATAAATTATTTTCATATTTCAAAAATGCTATCTTTTTTATGAAGGTTATATAAAAGTGTCTTGAAATGATATAAATAAAATCCAAGTCTAAAACTATATATGAATTAAATTGAATGTATTTTTATATAATATAATTTCAGAAATCGAGATATAATCATAATGCAAAAGGATTTTCAGAATTAAAATAAAACCAAAAATTTTGTTGCTTGTACATTCTTTTTGATATTTGCCAGCACAAATTTGTTAATAACAAGCCATAAAACTGATCAGCTTTGCAAGTCATTATATCTGTGATACCTATTTTGAAATTCATAATACTTTCTTGGATCATGGCTTTACTTAGATAACCTAAGTCAAACATCAAGGTTTATAATAATCTGATACCTTGTATCAGATTATTATAACCTGATACAAGGTATATCTGATACCTTGTAAAAGATGTTTATCAACTTTGAAAAAAGAAGTACAAAGTGCTTTTGTTTTTAAACATGAAAAATATAAATGGGTATTATTGAATATAAATGAGAGAAACATAGTTTTTAAGATATACACCAACATATGTTTAAAAAGGTTTTAATAGAAAACTTTTAAATCTGTAAAAATATAAAATTCTGTTAACACTTCAGTTCATTTCTTATTTAATGTAACATTATATTCAAACAGTCTGTTTAAGTATACTAATTGTAGTTCTTAAAATACTTTTTTGTGGTTGTTTATACTTTTAAATTAGAGTAGCACCTGTTTAACTACTTGAATTTATTCTTAAGTAGTTAATTACAGAAACAATATTAAGGCAACGTTCTCACTCAAGAAGTAAATATATAAAAATGAAATTACATAATCGCACGCTTTAAAAACAAAAAGCCATAGCGATAAACGCGAGCTTTAAACAAGAAGTAATTACAGTTTTTGGTTGCATTAATAGATAATGCAACACTGGCCCCCAATTAAGTTTCCTTATTCACTAAGGGTATGTTTTTTTTATAAATAAAGGTTATTTTTAAAGTGTTAATAATATCAGGAATTTGAATAGGTTTATGCTCTTCCAATAGATATAATTTATTGATTGCCCCTTTTATAATTTGAGGTTTATTACCAGAAATACATCTAACTGATGCTGCACGAATCTGATTGTCATTTGATGATTTTAATTCCTGTACGATTCCTAACTTCCATTCGCAACGCGACGTTTTTCGGATCATCTATTATAACGATATTACCAATTTTAATGATATGACCGGAGCTTTGCGAATTACGACATTTATGAAATTCTCTTAGTTTAATTAAATATTCTTTCTCCATCTCTGCCAAAAGTGGTCCAGGATGGTTCTACTAGGATAATATTGTTTATCTAAGTTGTGTTCTTCATCAACAAGAATATTTGAATCATATGATTCTAAGTTAAGTTTACGTCCAAAGATAAGATGATTAGGTGTTAAAGACTCGTTACAAGGTGTTTCATAAACAAAGGTAATAGGCCTGTTGTTAGTTACAATTACAATTTCAGAAAGAATTGTAAGCATTTAATCTTGATGTGGTAACTATTTTTTTCAGAGTTCGTTTTATTGTCCTAACCATTCTCTCAAAGAACCCAACCCAACCACGGCGCTGCAGCCACGTTGAAACGCCAACGAATACGCTTTGAAAACACAAAGGCTTGTATTTCATCTGCAGAAAAATTTGTACTATTATCACTGAAAATCTCAAAGTTGAACCATAAAGTCCAATAGAACGACGTAGACTACGAATACATGACTGTGCAGAACAATCAGGAATAAGATCTAAAACTTTTGAAATATTGCACGAAGCAAAGTTTTCCTCTTGAATCAAATCGCATAACTCTTTTGAATTTGACTCAAACTTCCTAAGATTAAAACCACCTTCTTTTAAACATAACTTGGATTTTTGATAAAAGATAAGTCCGTCAGAAACAGAATCACTACTTGTATTTAAATTATCTACATGAAGTGATTGAATCAATTTTTTGACAAACTCAGGGTCTTTTTCTAGATAATGTTCTGCATGAGTTAGAAGTGTTGCAGATAGTAAAAAGGGCGAAAATGTTACACCAAATAAAGCTCTGCATAAACGATATGTACTTAACACAGCTGAATGTAATATAGTGTTATTTAAATCAAACAAGTCACCATACCATATAAAACGCACAAAATCACGATGCTTTTCAGCTAAAGATATATTTAAAAATGCTTTTCCAATATCCGCAATGAAGGCAATTCGCTTTGAACGAAAACGTAATAATACTCCAAATAAAGAAGTTATAAGAGTAGGTCCAGAAAATAAATAATCATTCAATATGGGACCAGATACAGATAAACTTGCATCGAAGAAGACTACACGTACTCTTGAAGTCTGCTTATCATCACGAATAATTGGTTAATGCGGTAATTAGTGGACATCACCAAAATTGGACTCTCGTTCAATAATGCCCTTTGTTAATTGATCCTTGATAATTTCATTGTGAGATGAAAATAAGTTTGAATCTTTCATAAACTTTTTTTCCAATGCCAAAAACCTACTTTTGCTTTAATCATAATTATCACCTAACACCGGATGATCTAACTTAAATGGCAACTCAACTTCATACTTTTGGCCATCAAACTTTATATTGTTTCGAAACAGATCACATAGAATTTCATCACTTACATTCATCTTTGTATCATCCTATAGCAAATTAAACTTTTTTTTAATTGCTAATCGGCTATTAACAAATTCAGGTTTAATTTTTAAAACGTGTGTTAATAAAACAGTTAAATTATCTACATTATCTCTTTCAACAATCATAGGTCCGCTAACAGTGTACCCCACTTTTGGTTTAACAGCTACTGGACCACTAATTCCTCAATGACCTGATTTCCATAAATTTAAATTAAAATAATTTTAATTTATGGAAAATCGGGCGATAAACGCGAGCTTTAAACAAGAAGTAATTACAGTATTTGGTTGCATTAATAAATAATGCAACAGTACCAGTCTTTACATTCCTGGAATTTTTTCAATAATAAAACTGTTGCAATCCATAACTAAACTCGATAAAAAAAATGTTTATCAATTTAATAATAACTTAATAAGTTAATAATATGTATCCAAGTAAAATATTTACCTTCATAAAAATATTTAATGAGGTTACAATAAAAGTATACGAAAAAAAAAAATTCAGAATAAAACAAGATCTTTTGCATACAATTTTAAAATTTAATGAAAATTAAGAAAAAAATAATAAAAACAAAAGTTTATGACAAATAATGAAAACTTAATGAAATAAATAAAAATAATGAAACTTTGAAATAACAAAATAAAACAGAGAAAAAAACACACAAAAAAAATTAAAAGTAAAAATATTAGTTAATATAAACTTTTATGAAGATCTAATAATAAAAAGGTTAAACTTCGAACTTTTAAAAACTTTCAAGCAGTTTTTTTTTCCACAAAGTCTGCTCATCTCAGCCAAGTAAAATGAAAAGCAACATTTAGTGTGTTTAAATATCCTATTAACACAATAAAGTTGAATAAACATAAAATTACTTCCTAAAATGATCTGATTGCATTTCTCTGTTAAACATGAACAAAACTGATGTGTAGCCAGTTACACGTTGTAAATTAAGATATTTGTAAACTGTTTTTGCACTATTTATATATATATACTATTTACACCAACTAAAAAATATTTTATATATATTTTAACTAATATTATAACTAATATATATTTTTTACAAAACAAATTTTGTCAACTATTAAATTTTTTGAAATATTTTTAAAACGTCGAGTGAGAGTTAAATAAAAATTTACATAACATTTACATTTTAACAAGCAAGACAAAATCTTTATTAAAAAATATTTTTTTTTTTTTAATAAATATTTAAAAATATTTTTTTTTTTTTTAAATGGCTGCCAATTTTCTGAAAATTAGTGAAAAAGTCACATAGAAACATGAGAGATAAACTCATACTTATCTTTTACTTCATTTGTAAAAAAATTCTACAAATGGCCATTAGTGTGTTAGGTACATATTTAGTTAAGATTATAGAGGTAATTCAATATTTTAGGTTTGAAACTTTTTGAAAATCAAAAATGTCAATTTTTACAAGAAAAAATACCTCAAGGTATATATATATATGTATATATATATATATATATATATATATATATATATATATATATATATATATATATATATATATATATATATATATATATATATATATATATATATATATATATATATATATATATATATATATTATCTTTCAAAATCTCTAGCTAAAACGAATGATAATGCAAATATCAATTTCAAATGTAAAACTATGTGTATTGAAGAAGTAACATAGTGGTTTATCGAGCATCTTTTTGTAGACTTATCATGATTTAAATAATAAGAAGAATGTGTAAAAATACAAATATTCTTCCACGAACAAAAAATATATCTTATATTTTAAAATATTAACACATTAAAATATTCACTTCTTGACCAATTAAGTCATGGACCTTGGTTACTTTACTGTATATTTTAGTGTTGACTGAACTAAACGTAAAAATATTCCAGTCTACACGATACTTAACTTCAGTGTTGATAAAAAGCGTAAATCTTCTCGCCTTCACTTTCTTCCGCAGCAGACGGTGGCCGCCTCCCAAATAATTTTTAGCGGCAAAATATTCCTTCATCCGCCTCCAGTGGCTTCCGCCTGTCTACAGGCGGCCCCCAGCTAGAGTTTTTTTTCGAAGAGAAAATGTTTTGGAGGCCAACGCCACTAGGGAGGCGGAAGCCAATGGTGGCTGCCTCCAGAAAATATTTTGGACGCAAAATTATTTTTTGAGTCTCTAAGCTGTGAAAAGCTTAGCAGAAAAATTTGTTAGCATGAAGGTAAGGAGAATGCGAATAGCAATATCCAGGTTTGGAAAAACACAAAGAAGTTTATCTTGGACAATAACATTGCCTCGTCGCCTCCAATAGCTTCTGCCTCCAATTTGGCTGCGGCCGCCAAATTGGAGGCGGAAATAATAGATTGCTTTCCGCTTGCGTATGTAATGAAAAATAATTGCACGTTTGTCTTTAAGTTAACGTTAATTGAAATATCAACTGAGAACAAATGTTAAATATTTGACATCAAAGTTATGTTTTATGTGGTTTTATGTGGTGACTATTTAAATAGTATTTTGAAAAAAAGTTATAATTTTGTCATGCAAGTTGTTTTTCTAGGACTATCGAATAAGTTAGTAATTTCATATTCAAAACAAATGTTAACAATTAGAAATTTTGTTTACATGCCTTAAGCAAAAAAAATAAAAATAAAAGTGAATGACAAATAAGTAAATTGTCAGTTTTGGATCAATGTTTAATAATTTAAAAAACAAAAAACAAAAAAATTTTAGCTTAACATCTGCAAATACAGGAATAAGATTTGGTGTAGTAACACTGTTACAGAAACTTTTCAAAACCATTAGACTAGAAAAGCCTGCTTTTATAAGATGTGAACACCATATCA
This sequence comes from Hydra vulgaris, assembly GCF_038396675.1. NCBI lineage: Eukaryota > Metazoa > Cnidaria > Hydrozoa > Anthoathecata > Hydridae > Hydra > Hydra vulgaris. The sequence continues at coordinate 24,914,246 of NC_088920.1, forward strand.
TAGATATACAGTGTATACCGGTTTTTACATCCATTTAAAACAAACATGACATCAATTTAAAAAAACCATGACATTCATTTAAAACATCGTGCCAATCAATTAAAACAATCGTGATTTTCAATTAAAACATTTAACGCATGCGCAATCTCAACATTCTACATTATTCAAAAAAAAAGGTTTTATTTTAATATATATTTTTATTTTTTTTTATTCAATTTTTGAAAATTATTTTTTAAAAATTTTTTATTTAAAATAAAATGTTTATTTTCCAATTACTGTCGAGGTATGTCATCTGACCTCACTGTGTCACTAAATGACTTTTAATTCGAACCTCTTGTCCCGAGAAAACCCTTTGGAGGTTTGAGAGTACACATGTGTACACTAGAATTGGTTTTGAAATCTTTCATCATCGTCCGAGAAAGAAAAGTCAGTTTAAAGTTTTTAATTTTATGCTTATTTAATATGGTCAATAAACTAAGAGTTTTTTTTTCTTTCTCAAAAAAACTGTCTATTTTGGTTATTTGTTTTACAAATAGTACATACAAAATATTTTAGCAAAAAAATAATTAACTAAAAATTCCGGGAAAAACCTGCAAACAGTTTAGAAACCGTTTTAAAAGAACAAGGTGTGCGTCATTTTTCAAAATGCCTAACCAAGCAAAAACTCATGAAGACAACAGGAAAACTGTCTGTTTTCTCTGTATGAACAAAGCTAACAGGCAGCTTACTGATTTTATGATTAAACGCAGTCAGAATTTTTGGCCAAAGATTCAACTTTGAAGACCATAGAGTACCAATTGGAATCTGTGAAAACTGTCGAGTAAGTCTCAGAAAAAAAGGTGAAGGGAGAGATGTCCAACTTCCTTCTTTGCCAGACTATCAAAACATAAAGATCCGTCCTGCAACAAGAGAATCAGCATGTGAATGCTTGATTTGTAGTGTGGGAAAAGCAAAATTCAGAAGCCCTCAGATAAGTGGAGCAACAAACACTGCCAGTCAGCTTATAGAATAGCCAATTGTTGAGAAAAGATGTTCAGCATGCTTTTCATTGATAGGAAAAGGCATCCCTCATGTCTGTACTAAAGTAATGTTACGACAGAACTTACTCGAAGTTGCAGAAAAGGAAAAAAAAAGCAGCAGAAAAAGTGGCTGTTTCTGAATTGCCAACAAAGTTCCTTCCCCCCAAGGCACTGTCCGTCTCAATCAAGGAGTAGGAAGACCCTTTCCAGTAACTCCAGGTAATAACTGTACTTTTTAAACAAAAAAAACTTTTGTCAAAGGTCATAGCAATAAAATATACACTATGATTTTCGGAAATGATACAATGGTAACTTTCTGTGATTTTTTGCAGGTCCATTGCAACAATAGAATTATTTCCTTCATCTACACCCACCTTGACTGCACAACATCTAGTACAAGTTCAAAACCAGATTGGTCTTTCAAATAGAGGAATGAATATGCTTGCTTCAACTCTAAACAAAGTAGTTCCACAGCGTGTTGTGAAGAAAAATTTCAGAGAAAAGTTTGAATCTCTTGGAAAGCAACTTTCTGACCTCTTTGTCACCTCAGAAATTACTGATACATCCAAAAGCACTAGCCATGAGTCTAATCATTTATTGGTGTACTGCAATCACATGGAGGCATTAATAAAACACTGTTGCTGAAGTCAGAGGCCCTCAGTCAGACCAGCTTATTAAGGTGGGGATAGATGGTGGAGGCGGGTTTCAGAAAATGTCTCTGAAAACTATGACAATGTCAAACAAATCCTGGTTAAACTGTGTTTAGAGAGAATGTCTTTTGTGTTGTCATGCGACATGAAGCTTGCTAACATAATTTGTGGCTTGCAATCTCACTCTAATGCACACCCTTGCACCTGGTGTGACATTGAGTCAAAGAATCTTCATCACAGTGGTGAGCTTCGAACATTTGGCTCCATTCGTTCTGATTTTGAAGGCTTCCAAGCAGCCGGTGCCCAAACAAAAAAGGCAAGGGACTTTCAAAATGTTGTTCACCAGCCAATGATAAGAATTTCTGATGATACTCTTGTCCTAGATTTTATTCCTCCTATGGAACTTCACCTTCTTATTGGTGTTGTGAACCACCTCTTTAAGAACATCTGTCAGGTTTGGCAAAATGCAGATGAGTGGCCAAAGATAATCAACATTCAACAACAACCTTTTCATGGAGGACAATTTGCTGGCAATGAGTGTAGAAAGCTTTTGAGAAATGTTGACTCACTTCAACAACTTGCAGAGAAGTATGCTTGCTTTTTGGCATTTCCATTTATTGAAACCCTCAGAAAATTTGATGCTGTTGTTCATGCCTGCTTTGGGAATACACTCCAACAGAACTACTGTGAGCTTATTGAAGAGTTTAAAGCTTCCTATCTCAACCTTGCAAACACAAGTGTTACCCCCAAAGCACATGCTGTTTTCTTCCATGTGACACAGTTTATTGATCGCCACAACCACTCTCTGGGCATCTTTTCTGAGCAAGCCACAGAGTCACTTCACCACAACTTCAGTCTTCATTGGCAACGTTTCTAGAGGCCAGCCATCCATCCAGATTATCCCAGAAAACTTCGAAACTGTTTTATCGAGTTTAACAGTAAACATTTATTTTGATTTCTATTTGTGGAAGAGACATTTTGAGTTCTTAATTACATATGCTATGTAAGAGTTTATTAAAGGCTTGCTTCTTAATCAATTGAGTAGAATAATCTCGTATAAGTATCTAGAATCATTAATGTTTTTCACAGCTTGAATTTCAAAGCTGAAAGTAGAAAACTGTTTGTCTTTCAAGAATAGTTTGTATGTGTTTTTTTTGGTTTTGCTTTGTTTAGAGTTGCAAACACTTTATATGTTGAAGAAATTTATATGTTATAATAGAGAACAAGATTTTTTTAAAGAAATTATTTTTTTGTAAAATTTTTATTCTGAGCAATAAAATTAAAAACTTTAAACTGATTTTTCTTTCTCGGACGATGATGAAAGATTTCAAAACCAACTCTAGTGTTATTCTACACATGTGTTCTTTTAAACCTCCAAAGGGTTTTCTCGGGACAAGAGGTTTGAATTAAAAGTCATTTCGTGACACTGTGACTTAAGACACGCTTTAGAAAAGCGTGTTTTAGTTCAGAAAATTTGGAAAATAAACATTTTATTTTAAATTAAAAAACAATTTTAATAATTTTCAAAAATTCAATAAAAAATAAAAATATATATTAAAATAAAACCTTCGTTTTAAATAATACAGAATGTTGAGATTGCGCATGCGTTAAATGTTTTAATTGAAAGTCAAGATTGTTTTAATAGATGGGCACGATGTTTTAAATGAATGTCATGGTTGTTTTAAATGGATGTCATGCTTGTTTTAAATGGATGTAAAAACCGGTATTATTCATTATATTCTAAAAATTAGTTTTAATTGTGAGATCGGTGTTTTTTTACTTATTTATTGTTATTTTTTGGAGCTAATTTAAGGTGTTCTTAAGGCCGTTTTTCACAAGACAAAATATTTGCGTGAAGCGAAATTTTTCCCTATGACAAAACGCCGTTTTGATTTCCACTTTCTTTTGCACTACTTTTTTTTCGTTGTCAACTATAAAAATGGCAGCAATAAGTGTACGCTGTATGTTCAACTAAAAGCAATTATTCCTTTTTTTAGCATACTTTGAAGCATAGGGAAATTTCTTTTCATGCATTAGTTTTAACATTTCTGTCTTTCCCATCGGGCACGGGTATGTTGATTGTACATACATTGTACGTCCCGACGGAACGTACAATTTTAGATCAATTTTGGTTCAGATTGGAAATACTTGAATGACGTCCAAATCTGAACGTACAATGTATATTCAAATTGGACGTTTATTTTCGGTCAAAATTGGACGTACAATTTAAGTACGATTTTGGTTCATATTGGAAATACTGACAGACGTCCAAACGATAACGTGCAATGAACTATCTTTTGGACTTATGTCCAATAAGATCGTTTATTGCACATTTTCGTTTATACGAAGAAAAAACAGATTTTGAGCCTATTTTGGAACAAAAATACTAAAGTTGAATTTAAACATTCTTGTATTACATTTTGGGTGGAGAACCTTACTTGAATTTTTACTTTTTCTTTTTCTTGACTTATGTAAAATGACTGACACAAATAAAAATAAATAAAACAACTCATGTGGGATCATAAAGATTTATTATGAAAAAAATCTTCCTCTTCAACAGCTTTTCCACCACCACGACCACCACCATCTTTTCTGTCAGGAGCATGTTTCAGAATATTGCCAATAGAATGGTGCACTTCGTGTATAGTATACTTCGTCATAGAATCTAAAATGTAAAACTATTACATACTAACTGATCATAAACAAGTAAAATATTTGAAACAACATTATATTTTTTTTCAAGATGAGAACAAATTAACATGCCTAATAATTTAAGATATCAAATATATCCAAAGAAATGTGCGTGTCTTTTAAATATATTTAAACTTTATTAAATAGGTAATACTCTCTAAAAATTAAATAGACTCTTTGTATTAATAAAAACATTTAAAAATGTGAAAACAACGTACTTGTGAAAATGTGAAAACTTATAATTACTCTTATGTTTGTCTTCTTTAAAATTTTCTTGTGTTTACCCTCCATGTTGTAACAATCCGTCATAAGCCTATTATAAAATTTTGTTTTAACATAAAGTTTCTTAATGCATTTGTATAATTTGTACTAAAACCTGTTTTTGTATTTTATTTTTAAAAAAAATGATAAAATACTGGTATCAGTAAACTTTTTAAAGGCAAAAAAATAATTTTATATAGCTAAAATTTTAAAAAAGGTTTTAATAATTTAAGGTTTTAAAGAATAGCATATAACAAACTTACATTAATATGATAGCTTTGACATTTGCATGACATGAACAGCCAACAACCATTGTTAATTGTCTTTTCTTAAATCAATATGATATATTATTATAACATATATTATCATATATTAGAACTTTTTCTTATATATATATATATATATGTATATATATGTATATATATATATATATATATATATATATATATATATATATATATATATGTATATATATATATATATATATATATATATATATATATATATGTATACATATATATATGTATACATACATACATACATACATACATACATACATACATACATACATACATACATACATACATACATACATACATACATACATACATACATACATACATACATACATACATACATACATACATACATACATACATACATACATACATACATACATACATACATACATACATACATACATACATACATACATACATACATACATACATACATACATACATACATACATACATACATACATACATACATACATACATACATACATACATACATACATACATACATACATACATACATACATACATACATACATACATACATACATACATACATACATACATACATACATACATACATACATACATACATACATACATACATACATACATACATACATACATACATACATACATACATACATACATACATACATACATACATACATACATACATACATACATACATACATACATACATACATACATACATACATACATACATACATACATACATACATACATACATACATACATACATACATACATACATACATACATACATACATACATACATACATACATACATACATACATACATACATACATACATACATACATACATACATACATACATACATACATACATACATACATACATACATACATACATACATACATACATACATACATACATACATACATACATACATACATACATACATACATACATACATACATACATACATACATACATACATACATACATACATACATACATACATACATACATACATACATACATACATACATACATACATACATACATACATACATACATACATACATACATACATACATACATACATACATACATACATACATACATACATACATACATACATACATACATACATACATACATACATACATACATACATACATACATACATACATACATACATACATACATACATACATACATACATACATACATACATACATACATACATACATACATACATACATACATACATACATACATACATACATACATACATACATACATACATACATACATACATACATACATACATACATACATACATACATACATACATACATACATACATACATACATACATACATACATACATACATACATACATACATACATACATACATACATACATACATACATACATACATACATACATACATACATACATACATACATACATACATACATACATACATACATACATACATACATACATACATACATACATACATACATACATACATACATACATACATACATACATACATACATACATACATACATACATACATACATACATACATACATACATACATACATACATACATACATACATACATACATACATACATACATACATACATACATACATACATACATACATACATACATACATACATACATACATACATACATACATACATACATACATACATACATACATACATACATACATACATACATACATACATACATACATACATACATACATACATACATACATACATACATACATACATACATACATACATACATACATACATACATACATACATACATACATACATACATACATACATACATACATACATACATACATACATACATACATACATACATACATACATACATACATACATACATACATACATACATACATACATACATACATACATACATACATACATACATACATACATACATACATACATACATACATACATACATACATACATACATACATACATACATACATACATACATACATACATACATACATACATACATACATACATACATACATACATACATACATACATACATACATACATACATACATACATACATACATACATACATACATACATACATACATACATACATACATACATACATACATACATACATACATACATACATACATACATACATACATACATACATACATACATACATACATACATACATACATACATACATACATACATACATACATACATACATACATACATACATACATACATACATACATACATACATACATACATACATACATACATACATACATACATACATACATACATACATACATACATACATACATACATACATACATACATACATACATACATACATACATACATACATACATACATACATACATACATACATACATACATACATACATACATACATACATACATACATACATACATACATACATACATACATACATACATACATACATACATACATACATACATACATACATACATACATACATACATACATACATACATACATACATACATACATACATACATACATACATACATACATACATACATACATACATACATACATACATACATACATACATACATACATACATACATACATACATACATACATACATACATACATACATACATACATACATACATACATACATACATACATACATACATACATACATACATACATACATACATACATACATACATACATACATACATACATACATACATACATACATACATACATACATACATACATACATACATACATACATACATACATACATACATACATACATACATACATACATACATACATACATACATACATACATACATACATACATACATACATACATACATACATACATACATACATACATACATACATACATACATACATACATACATACATACATACATACATACATACATACATACATACATACATACATACATACATACATACATACATACATACATACATACATACATACATACATACATACATACATACATACATACATACATACATACATACATACATACATACATACATACATACATACATACATACATACATACATACATACATACATACATACATACATACATACATACATACATACATACATACATACATACATACATACATACATACATACATACATACATACATACATACATACATACATACATACATACATACATACATACATACATACATACATACATACATACATACATACATACATACATACATACATACATACATACATACATACATACATACATACATACATACATACATACATACATACATACATACATACATACATACATACATACATACATACATACATACATACATACATACATACATACATACATACATACATACATACATACATACATACATACATACATACATACATACATACATACATACATACATACATACATACATACATACATACATACATACATACATACATACATACATACATACATACATACATACATACATACATACATACATACATACATACATACATACATACATACATACATACATACATACATACATACATACATACATACATACATACATACATACATACATACATACATACATACATACATACATACATACATACATACATACATACATACATACATACATACATACATACATACATACATACATACATACATACATACATACATACATACATACATACATACATACATACATACATACATACATACATACATACATACATACATACATACATACATACATACATACATACATACATACATACATACATACATACATACATACATACATACATACATACATACATACATACATACATACATACATACATACATACATACATACATACATACATACATACATACATACATACATACATACATACATACATACATACATACATACATACATACATACATACATACATACATACATACATACATACATACATACATACATACATACATACATACATACATACATACATACATACATACATACATACATACATACATACATACATACATACATACATACATACATACATACATACATACATACATACATACATACATACATACATACATACATACATACATACATACATACATACATACATACATACATACATACATACATACATACATACATACATACATACATACATACATACATACATACATACATACATACATACATACATACATACATACATACATACATACATACATACATACATACATACATACATACATACATACATACATACATACATACATACATACATACATACATACATACATACATACATACATACATACATACATACATACATACATACATACATACATACATACATACATACATACATACATACATACATACATACATACATACATACATACATACATACATACATACATACATACATACATACATACATACATACATACATACATACATACATACATACATACATACATACATACATACATACATAGACATACATACATACATACATACATACATACATACATACATACATACATACATACATACATACATACATACATACATACATACATACATACATACATACATACATACATACATACATACATACATACATACATACATACATACATACATACATACATACATACATACATACATACATACATACATACATACATACATACATACATACATACATACATACATACATACATACATACATACATACATACATACATACATACATACATACATACATACATACATACATACATACATACATACATACATACATACATACATACATACATACATACATACATACATACATACATACATACATACATACATACATACATACATACATACATACATACATACATACATACATACATACATACATACATACATACATACACTAGAAGCTGAAATTTTACTGCATCAAAAAGTTCATTATCAAACTTTTCAAATTCTTCTAAATCATCAAATTTTTTCACATGATATGAAGAATGTTCCGGTTCATAGTGTGCCCCAATCTTACACTGCTCTTAAAGAATTTGTGTGAGCAAATGAATTACTTTGTATTGGAACTCTAAAAATAAACATCAAATTTTCCTATAGATGTGTATTATGTTAATACCAGTCACATAAGCATCATTTCTGACAAATATTATCAGATTGAATATAGAAATACTGAGGAAATATTAAAATGTTTGGCTATAGTTACATATCGGAAGAGTCTCTTGCCAAAAAAAAAAAATTATTATGGTATTTTAACTATTCACAAGTGCTTGTCTTAACAATATGTAATTTGTTTAAATATTTTATGTTCCTAACATTTTTATCTTTCCATATAAAATAGTAATTAACTAAGGTTGAATACAAACAATTTAACAATAAAACAACTAACAACTTAATGGCTTATTTTTATATAATAATTCACAATAACTCTTTTGTTTATTAGATTTTTTTCAAAAATCCAATAAAATAAAAAAATTAAAAAATGAAAACTTACTAGCTTCAGGAAGAGGAAATCTAGACATGGAGGTTTTTGGAGAGACTGTACACTTTGGTGGAGACAGGATTAGAATTTTAGATACAGTAGGTGATGTAAAGTTAGGACAAGAGCTTGAAGATGAAGGCATTAAAACTGCTTCTGTGTAGGTATTTGTAGTAAAAGATTTTATAGCTGGTTGAATAGAACCTGAAGCAAGTTTTGAAATAGCAAGAGATTGTGAATCTTCAGGGTTTTGTAAAGGAAATAATATTAGAGCTTTTTCGTTTTTGCTAAATGCAGCTTTATGAGCTCTTTCAGTTTCAGAACTTGCATCTTTAAATGTAAAAATATAAATTAGATATATTAAAAGGAGATCGTGACGTAACCTTATTTAGGACATGTAGCTAAATAAAGAAAAAGATATATAAATCATAAATATCTATATCTAAACAAATGTGTGTGCTTGTTATATATATAAACAAAAAAATTACAATTATGCATGGTATTTAATTTTGAAAATAAAAATAGTGCAAACTACATAAATCAATTAAACAATAGAGCATATATATTAAATTTTTCTTTGGGCTTTAGCCATCTTCTGATTTTCAGCTTCTTTCTTATTTGAGGATGCTTCAGATTCATTACTTGTGAAATCAAAACCTTCACTTACTGATCTGTCATCTAAATTTTATATATATGTATGTATGTATGTATGTATGTATGTATGTATGTATGTATGTATGTATGTATGTATGTATATATATATATATATATATATAAAATTTATATAATTTTTAATTTATTAAAATAAATTTATATTGCCAATTTAATAGATCATTGACATATAAATGAGATCGAGAAAATATCAATATCACAATACTTACTATGACGACACTTTTCCTTAAGGAGCGAAAAGCAAAACCAATCATTCTAAGGTATAAACTGTTGTTTACATGCGTTTAAAATATTAGTACCTTTAGGCTATCACAAAACTGCCTTACATTTGGAGCTCCTTCAACCCACACTGAAGGGGTTGTCAGTTCTTCTTTAACTGACCCTTCCACCCATACTGCTCTACACCAAGACATATTTATTTTACTATAATAGAAGCAATGATGTCATAATTATAGCATAATAAAAACGAATATAAAAGAGTTCTAGACATAAAAAGTTTTATATCATACTAAAAAGCAAATATATAAGAGTTCTAAACATAAAAAGAACTTTTTCTCCCAATTATTTATATAAATAAGCTTGTTTAAAGAAATACATTTCAAGTTCAAAAAAATCCTAAAATTAAGTTTTTTCAACATTGTGCAGTAATGGAAATATTGATAAACTTCTTTTTTCATTCAAACAAAGACATTTCCTTAGATATCTGCACAACTTAATGTTCTTTGGACAGCTTTATTAAAATGTTTGGTGCGAAACAATGATACAATGATATATTAAACTGCATTGATGGAGCTGGAGTATCAAAGACATATTCTAAATATTTAGTAACAATAACATTACATTGAAAGGTACCATCATTGTTCTTAGCCTTTATAAAAGCAATAGTAGAGTTGTGGAGCAAAAAACAACTATCTTTTCTGTTAGTTGAAATTTTAGTTTCTAAAGTTTTTTTTAGGTAATTTTCAATAATAATGTTGATAATCAGATTGTCATTTTGAAACTTGAGACACTGAATTGGAAGAATTCCGTATGTTTCTTTTTATTCTTTAAAGAAAGTTCTTAAAAGGAAAACATGATATTATGTTAAGAGAACATGAATGATTACGAGAATCGTCAACTAAGTGCAAAAGATTATGCACATTATAGACTGTAAATGTATTGCCATATATATGTTTAGCTTCATTCACAAAATACTTTAGTAAATCACTTGCATAATCTAAATATGGAACACGTAGATGGTCATCGTCTTCTAATAATATGGTCATTGCAATACTTAGGACCAAAAAATGTTCATACAACTTCTTTGATACTATACCTCTTAATGCAACTGGACCAGTATATATTTAAAATTGTCGAAAATCTCTTGCTTTTCATCTATCCAAGGCATTTAAATTTTTAGGTTGCCGAGTAAACCCACTTGGTATACATCCATTATTACTCACCAATACCTAAGGTACCTCTGAAATTTGAGTAGCAGATATTTTCCCACCTAGTCCTTTTTTCAGATAATTTAAGATGCGACACATTACACCTAAACATACAAGATGCATGTAATCTAGTGTGAAAGAACAAATGCAATCAATTCCAATTCCAGTTAAAGGAGACATTGATCATTGATGATTATTGTGATATCCAAACTGTTCAAAAGTAATTTTTATCTCTCAATTAATAATGTTCATCTTCATTAAATACCACTCTTCCTTCATGTGTTCCATAAATAATGCACCTTTTGCAGGAATAATAACCAGAATGAGGGACTATACACTTTAAAAAGGCTCTAGAAGGTGCATCACAAACAAAAGATTTAATCTCTATGCTTATCTGGTCTCCATTGAACATAACTCCAGTGTGCCTTAACTCATTCCATTCGTTAACAAAATCAAACAAATATTCATTAACATTGTCTGATTTATGATCACCATAAAAGATAGCAATAACAAATATATCAGAATTATAAAAGCATGCAAGAATTGGCCACATCTGCATACTTGATGATTTAAAAAGAGGAATTCCATCAATATTTATTGACAACTTGATAATATTACCAAGAACATTTTTTTTACTTAGAACACTTTTAATTCCTTTAAATATTCCATAATATGCATAATCGAGGATGACCGTTTTCACAAAGGATAGATAAAAGTTCATTAACAGATGAACGAGTCCAACAATTTCTAGTTGCACATTGAGCAAGCTTTTTATCTAATGATGACATTTCACCCTCATTAGAATCATCACTCCTGTAACAATCTATATTGTTACTATCAGATTCACTACTGTTCGGATAATAATCATCAGTTAAGTAAGCATTATCGCATAAAAAAATATTGTCTGACATACTTATATTCTCCAATAATTCATTGTCACTATTTACTGAATATATGTCATCAAATGAAGATGAAACAGTTGTAGAACCAAGCGATGCTGATTTTTCTGTAAGAAGAGAAAAGTCAATAAAATGTTATTCAACAACTCTCTCATCCTCACTTGACGAATCTAATAGTGCATTTAATTTTCTATTGATAACTCTCCATTTTTTACAGTGGATGCCATTTAAAAAAACACTGAATTTCAGATGTGAATTAAGCTGATTCTTGAAAAAACACCGCGATAGGTACCCGCTTTAAAAGGTGATAATAGATAATAGGTGATAACGCCAAATTTTGTTGTTTTATGAACATTCACCAAATATATATTTGAAATTTAGTTGTTATTTTGGAACTATTATTTAAAAAAATTTTAAGGTTCATTTCTAATCCGAGAACGGACGAACGACGTTTGGACGTACAATGTATGTACGTTGTACGTGCTTGTGCCCGCTGGGTTGTATGTAAGATGTGATATCGTTTGGTAATATAGATTTTTGGTAATATATTAAGCGTAAAATACTTTTTACAAAGTTCTCATTATATAAATTTACAAATACTCGTTATATAAAACAAGTTAAAACATAATTACAACATAAGTACGACAAATTGCAAAAACTAAATAAATACACACAGTAAGAAATATTACAAGATTTTTTTTTTTTCATTTAAGAATACAAAAATATGTTTGTGTCTGTTAATTCAAGTAAATAATTTCGAACACGTTTAACTCATAGACATTAAGAGTTTTTTTTCCCGGAGTAACGGCTTGAAGTGGGCGTATTTATGCACATTACATATAATTCTGCTGGCTTGTTTTTGCCTAATATATATTTTTTAATGCTGAACGGCAAGTACTTGCCCAAGTAATATTACAATGGCTTTTGAAGCTATGGATAAAAGATTAATATAAATCTATTAAACATTTTTTACTTAGTAGGTGTTTTGTTTTATGCATAATGCCTATAGTTTTAGAAATTTTGTTTTCAACTAACGTAATATGATTTTTCCAATTAAGATGTTCTCAAATATTATTCCTAAAATTTTAAGTGATGAAACTCTGTTTACTATTTTGTTATTTATTATTAGCTAAGGAAGTTGCAGAGGCAAGTCATTGGATTTAGATTGATGATGAAATAAAATATACTTAGTTTTACTGATATTCAAAGAGAGTTTGTTTGATTTAAACCAGTCATTTAGGTTTTCCAGCTCACGATTTATTGGAATGGGTATAAAAAAGATTAGTGTCATCAGCAAAAAGAACAAAATTAAGCATGTTTGAAGATAGGTAAATATCATTTACGTAAACCAGAAATAGTAAGGGTCCAAGAATAGATCCTTGAGGAGCTCCGCAGCTTATTGTTTCTAACTTTGTACACGTTGAATCAAAAGATATTCCTTGTTTTCAATCTTTAAGGTAACTTTGCAGCCATTTTAAGTTGCTATTTATTACTCCATATGTTTCTAGTTTGTACTAGAGAATTTTATGATCAACAGTGTCAAAGGCTTTTGACAAGTCGATGAACAAGCCAAAAGTATAACTTTTTTTAGCAAACCCATTCAGAATTTGACTGGCTAAATCATTTACTACATGGTGTGTTGAATGCCCTTTTCGGAAACCAAACTTTTTTCTGTATAAGATATTATGTTTTTCAAGATAACTACACAGTCTGTTATATATAATACGCTCAAGCAACTTTGAAAAACAAGAAAGGATAGATATAGGTCTGTAGTTAGATGGTATAGAATCGTCGCCATATTTGTATTAAAGGACTACTTTTGCTATTTTTAATTGACAAGGAAAAATACCAGTTGTTATTGAAAGATTGAAGATAAACAAAAGAGGTAATTTAATAACATCAAAAACAGCTTTTAGAACATTAACATTAATACCATCAAACCCGGCACTTTTATTTATTTTAAGCGCATTAAAGGATGCCTGAAGTTCATTTAGAGACAGTTCCAACTCATCCATTACATAGTGTGTTTTTTTTAAATAGGATTGGAATGTTTTATCTCCAGGAGTTGTATCTGTTACTAATTTTTTTCCTATGTTTATAAAAAATTTGTTGAAGTTTTCAGCTATTTCTTTCTTATCAAATATTTGTTTGTTCAAGGTTAGCTTTAATCTATTTGGAATAGTGGTGTTTTTTTGTATTTTTTTTTTTCCCTGTAACTTCTTTAATTACTTCCCATGTCTTTTTTCTATTTCCAATTGAATGTTCTAAGAGGTTAGAATAATTAATTTTTTTTTATTTGCTTTTTTATTCTTTTAAAACAATTTTTATACTTTTTGTATTTAATTTCATTGTTATAAGTTTTATTTTTTTTAAAGTTTTCATACAACCTTTGTTTTTTCTGGATGATTTTCTAAGAGCATTTGTCATCCACGGATTATTAAATTTTTTGGAATTAGTTTTTTTTTTTTAATTTTTGGAAAGGATCTTTCGTATTGTTTAGAAAACAATCGTAAAAATTAGTTGTTTGCATCATTAGCAACATTGCACTCAGTTAAAAGATTTCAATCAATTTCTGTTAATAATTCTCGAATTTTTATAATAGATTGGTTGTTTATTTGTCTTAGATATGTTGAGAATAAATTTTTTGGTTCAGGAATTAAAGAGTAATTTATAAGAAAATTTGGAAAATGATCGCTGATATCAGTTTTTAATATTCCACTTTTGATTTGGCAAGTTTATTATTAGTTTATTTAATATTAGTGATAATGTTATCAATAATTGAAGAAGTAATGCGTGTTACGTGCGTTCGCTTGTTAATTACAGGTATTAAACTGTTCAGTAGCCGTATTCTCATCTCTCCGTTAAGCTTAACGGAGCGTTAGTCAAAAACTTCTTTTAAATTACATTAATAAAAAATTTATTTAAAATTATAATTCTTTAAACATAAATGTTTTATTTTGGTGTAAGTTTTATTTTAACGAATTTATATAGATTTTCGTCATTTCTTTACTTAGAAATATTGTTATAAAATTTCAGACAAAAGCTCCGTTAAGCTTAACGGAGAGATGAGAATACGGCCGCTGAAGTAGATTATTTACAAACCGTTTAGCGTAGAAATCCTTATTTATTTTTTGAATATCTATGTTAAAATCTCCAATTAAGTAAATATGTTTTTTAATGACTTTTGGCAATATATTTTTTAAGTGTCTTTCAAACGCTTCAAAATTACCATTAGGTGGTCTGGTCTTCAAAATTACCATTTTAGGTGGTCTGTAAAGAGAAGTTATAAATATATTTATGGTTTTCTGATTGAGAATTGCAATTGTTAACGACTCACAATTAGCGTCATTGACACTGAGGTTTAGTAATTTTCAAAAAGTAAAAGAATTAAGACTAAAAACAAATACGCCCCTGCCAATGCCGTTTATACTGGGTTGGGGTATTGAATTATAACCTGGTAGAAAAAAATTAGAATTTAACTCACCGCCATTTTGACACCAAGATTCTGTTAGACAGATTATACTAAAATTGTACATTAAGTTTTTTAAAGTTATTTTTAGGGATTTAAAATTTTTACTTATACTCATGATGTTCAAATTTAATAATGAAAAATTGGATAATGAAAAGTTTAAATAACTTGAGGCATCACTTATATTAAAATAAACAGTATCTATTGAAAAGTTATTAAAACAAATCACGTCAGGGTCAAAGTCATTTGTTAAAAGTGTTTTCTCTAGTAGATATATAAAAAACATTCAAAATATTATTTTCCGCCATTTAAAAAAAAATGTACATATATGTTACCTTTAAATATTCATTTAAAATATATACAACTTTTTAATTTTGATTTGATTTGTTATAACTAAATTTGAATAAAGAGTTTTTTGAAGTAATAACTTTATCACACCTAAGATAAACATTTTCCCCATTGGATCGCCTTTTTTTTACTTCCGCTAATAACTTTTTTCTTATATCCACAGTTTCACGGGAAAAGTCTTCATTCACATACACGTTAGTTCCTTTAAGTTTATATGATTCTTTCAGAATTTTTATCTTGTCTTTATACCTCAACAAATTAATAACAATTGATCTGGAGCGTCCATTTCTTTTTAGTCCTGTTCGATGAGCCTGCTCTACATCTGTTCCACTTAACCCTAATTTATTTGCAAAAAGCGATTGAATTTTTTCTTCTGTTTCATTCCGGCTTTCTTTTTCAGTTTCCAACAACCCATCAATTCTCAGATTTTTTCTTCTGAATCTATCTTCAGATATTCTTTGTTTTTCCTTGATATTTTCACTAAATGATGTTTCTTCTCTTGATTTTTCGTTTTCTCGTTCGTTGATACTGGCAATTTTTTTATCGAACTCGTGGAAACTCAAACTCACCTTAACATCTTCTACATCATTAGCTAACAACTTTATTTCGTTAGAATTATCATTAACTTTTTGTTCAATTTTCTCTAGTCTTTCATTGAATGTCTTGGTGTTTTTTATTTTTTTATTTCGTTGCAGCGAAACGCTGTATCAGCATAATTGCCAGAATGTTTTACATGCGCATGCTTATCGACAAAAAAAAATTGCTTCGCGCGAATATTTTATTTTGTGGAAAACGGCCTTTATTACCAAGTGGTATGGGTGATATGAGCACTTTTGCTACTTTTTTAAAATCTGTGTTTTTAGGAAAAAAATTTTGGTTACCCAAATATCTAAGTGCATCATGAGTAGGGATCCCTAAAAATTGTTTATTCGCAAAAATTTGGATCCACCATAATTACTTTTGAAAATATTTCAATTTTCGCTTCAGGTACTCGTATTACCCTAATCTACCCTTTGTTTGAAAATGGTAAATGAAAATGAGATTTTTTCTAAGTATCTGATGCCAAATTTTTACATTACAAGACATAATGTTAAAAAAGTTATGAAAACCCTAATGCAGAATGTCTTAAAGAAATCTGTCAATTTTGGTAAAACAATTTCCATTTTAACTTTTTTATCAGCTTGCAAACATTGCCATAAAACTTAATCGCTGTCAAACAAAGTATCTCTAATAGAGGAAGTTACCGCCGAAGTGTTGAAAGAAAATAAAAAATTGTTTGAAGCCAACTATGCGAGGGAGAAACTAGTTGTGTATATTTTTAATCCCACTACTTTTGTAATGTTTTTGTAGACAAAACCATTAAGTCTTTTCTTTATTTACTTGTCTTTATTTACTTATTTAACCGTTTTTATTTAATCGTTTTTTAAGGTGGTAGACCACTAATAAAAAAATATCCTTCAAAAATTACATTTTAGAAATTATTTTTATATAAGTTGATTAAAATTTACATTTTAATGACAATTATTTTTTTTTGGATTATTAAATGGCTTAAGAAATTTGGTCCCGAAAACCCCAAAAAAGGGTTATTTTGTTGCGGTGAATATCTCAAAAACTATGTATGGTATCAACTTGAAATTTTTTAGACTTGCTTTTGGTATAATGAAAAAGATCCTGTACCAAAACAAGAAAAAAACATTAAACAGTTTTTTTTAAATAAAAAAAACACTTCGAAAACAAAGAAGGGGCATTTTTGACCATATTTGAACTTTAAAATCTTTTTATCGAGTTATCATAATGCAATATAAGTGGTAGGGGACATCCAAAATAACTAAAGGAACAACTCCTGAATATTTTATGAAAATCAGTTAAGAGAATCAAGAGATAATTACCGCAAAGTCGTGAATTTTAAAGAACTGAGAAAAACACATTTAAAAAAAAAACACATGAAAAAAAAAGTTTTTCTTTTTATTTGCGATTTAGTTTCATGTTTATAGTAAATAAATAGAAAGTGACAATTGACAGGATGACAATATCTTCATTTTTTTTGCAGAGCTGCATTTGAATTGTAATTCTTCTAAATTAGATAGATTTTTTTCAGCTACAACGTTTTAATGATTTATGTTGGTTTCCTCTGAAGAGTCTGCGTTTCTTGCTTTACCTTATTTTATTTCTTTTATCTTTATTTCCCATTATTTTAGTTATTATTTAACCAAAGTATAGAAGACAGAAAATTAGCCGAAGAATGTTGTGGTTGTTGTAAAGTATATAGACATTTACTGAAGAAATCCGTTAAAAACAATGCAACACACCACCAAAAGCATTTAATAATAAACAAAAAGTAGTTTTAGAGTAGCAGTCACCACAAATTAAATTCTTTTGTCTTAATTGTAAGGTATTTTGTTGGATAACTTCCTTTTTTGCTACATAGCAACGGAATAAACAATCCGTTGCTACGGACAAATTTATGAAAATGCCTAAACCGCATTATTAAAAACCGATTTTTAATATGGTTAGCTTTATTTTTATATAAAACTAATATAAAATTCGTAATCTACGATAATTATACTACTTAAAAACTTTAAAATTGAAAAAATGATTTTTTCGATTTTTAATAGTGGTCTACCACCTTAAAAAATAATAAACAAAATAAATGCTTTTGGTTTATAATTTTTAAAAAGTTTTTTTTCTTTTGTATGCTCTGGAGATTTTATAGTTTTGGTTGCAAATTTTGTTTCGTAGAATGTGTTGTTCGTAGAATGTGTCATTGGAATTCCTGCCAACTTTTTTTCTGAAAATCTAAAACTTTTTCTCTAAAAATCTAAATCCGCATATTTCCTTAATTACGAAGGAATCAACAGTTAAAGTTGAAAAACTATTTTTAGAAACTCAGACTAATTTTTTCAAATAAATAAACTGGAACTTAAAATATAGTCCGAACAATATCGGATATCTAATATAATTGAAATTACGCCAACTTTCACTACAAATATGCGTATTATGCGTTGCAAAATTTATTCAGGAATTACCATTATTTGGGAATTATCATAGTCTATAGAAATATACCCTGGTGTGGAAGCTATTGTTTTATTCTTTTGTTTTCCGAGTTTTTTAAAAAAGTCACGTGATCAATGTAGTTGCAAAAGAAAAATTTTAATGGCCAACGCCTTAAGTTACTCTCAACAAAATACATTAGAAATCTTAGTTGATTTCTCAAATAGCGACGATTTTGAAGAAAAAATTGAAATAGAAATTGAAGACCCAGGCTCAGAGGTAAAAATCATATATCAAAAATAAATTTAAATCTTGTTTTTTTACAGTTTTAAACTAATCAAGTGTGTTAAAATTACTTATGTTAAATTACTTTTTTATGTAATGAGTATTATGTTACTTTTCTTTAGATTTCCGACCAATTAAATCAGCTTTGTCTTCAATGTTCAAAGTCATATAAAACTAAAGGAGGTCTCAAAAGACACATACGATCAAAACATATGACTAATGAAGATGAAATTTCTTGTCTCAGCATTAAAGATATTGATTCATTAATACACATGCCAAAAAAAGATATTAAATATATTCTATTACCCCAATGATTTAACGGAACTTATTAAAAATATAATTTTGTTGCAACTGATCAGTTTTATGCGGAAACTAAAAAGTATTTTATTGAACTTTGTAAGTCTGGTGATGTAGAAAGATACTTTTCTAAAATATATGCAGACTTTGTTCTTGGTGTAGAATCCTACTTTTCTGGATTGCAAAAGCCTTATTGCACTCTTTTTGCAACCAAATATGTGTATAAACTTATATTACATTCAAAAAAAGTGAAAGAGTTTGGTAATAAAGAACCCATCCAAGTTAACCCAATTACAGAGTCTGAAAAATAAAAATAGCAAATACTTTAAAAACTAACAATCTCTTATCTTGTTACTAGAAAGTATGCTAACCAATGATATAAAGCAAAAGTTAATTGATGTGCAAAACAGAGGAGGATAAAAAACAGAGGGGGATAAAAAACAGAGGGAGATTATCAGCTGTTAACAAAAACATGCAGCATTTATTTATTAAAGTCGAAGAATGTTTTCAAATAAAAACTGGTTTTTATAGCATTAAAAAATTGTCGTTCCAAAGATTACAAATTATTTATTAAGGAGTGAAGAAATGTTATGCTATTATAATAGTCATTGTGATGCTTCAGGAATAGTTGTGGAGAAAGAATTAAAAAAGAATTTATTAGAAAATATGATACAATTATATTGTAGAGTGCGCTCCTTTTCATGAGCAAAGGACATTACAGAAAAGCATAAAAAGTATTTAAAAGTGGAAAAGTCTAAGAAACTTAGAAAAAGTATAAAAAAAGGCGACAGAAAGTTATAATATATATTAAATAAAGTATTTTAATTAGAAATGTAGAATAAGTAATATACTAGATAAGTATATATGTAATTATAAATATGTAATTAAATATTTTATGACAAACAACTGATTAAATAATTTTTCTTTCAAAATGTATGGTTATTTTAAATTTTGGGTAAATTTATATATATATATATATATATATATATATATATATATATATATATATATATATATATATATATATATATATATATATATATATATATATATATATATATATATATATATGGGTAGAATTCAATTAAATACGGCTGCGTATAAACTTTTTTTAAAGAATATATATATATTTTTATATATATATATATATATATATATTATATATATATATATATATATATATATATTATTAGATACCTATGCAAAATATAGTATTAGATACCTATGCAAAAATTTGGGATGGCTGAGGCCTGGGAACAAAAAAGCCCTTAAACGCCTGCTCTCTGCCCAAACATGAAGACACTTTTATAATTTTCAACATTTTATCTTGAACTAAATTTAAATTTATTGATAGATTTTAAATTTATAAAAATTAAAAATCACAAAAGTTATGACCATGCGTTTTTTCCGACCCCCCTAAAACGAAGGGGGTGTAAACTTTGCATAGTCATAACTTTTGTAATTTCAGGGTGTCCACTCTGCTGGAAAAACTGAAAAAAATGTATAGGGCTACTTTTGAAAAACATGATGGAAAAACTGGAAAGTTAATTTTGCACATTGAATCATTAATTCACAAAAATACATGTTCCAATTTCTTTAGCATGTTTTTCAAAAACAGTCCTTTCTAGATTTTTTAGTTTTTCGATCAGAGTGGACCCTGAATTTTCAATACTTTTTTACGAAATTTAAAATCTGTTGATAATCGTGAAGCCACTTTTTCCCCTCCCTGCTCAACCTTCACGTTTGAGCAGGGAGGGGAAGTGTTTTAGGGTATTTTTTGTTCCCAGGATTCCGCCATCCCAAATTTTTGCAAGGCATAGGTATGAACATTTTTTCAAGTTTAAACTTTGCACAATATGTGAAAGTGTCCTATCCAAAACATTAAACATTAAAAAAAAGGCAGTGCCCAAGTATCTATATATATATATATATATATATATATATATATATATATATATATATATATATATATATATATATATATATATATATATATATATATATATATATATATTATTGACATTGCATATATTATATATATACTACTATTGATGTTGTATAGTGTATATATTATATATACTACTATTAATATTGTATATTGTGATATGATTTGCAAGAGTTCTGTTTACTTAAAAAAGTTATTTTCTTTTTTGTATTAACTCATCATCAGCTTTATCCCATGATATGTATCTTTGATGTGCTTAAACAGAATTGTTTCATCTAAAATACTAATTTCCCATTCATTCAACTTTAACTTTCAAATACGCATTTTAAATTCTTCAAAAGTATTGTATAC